>NC_060186.1:16372407-16407407 GCF_021184085.1 Oncorhynchus gorbuscha | reverse complement strand
CTCCGTTCTCTCTCTCTCCTTCACTCTTTCCTTTCTCCACTCCTCCTGTTGTTTGTCCTCCGTTCTCTCTCTCTCCTTCACTCTTTCCTTTCTCCACTCCTCCTGTTGTTTGTCCTCCGTTCTCTCTCTCTCCTTTACTCTTTCCTCTCTCTACTCCTCCTGTTGTTTGTCCTCCGTTCTCTCTCTCTCCTTCACTTGTTCCTCTCTCCACTCCTCCTGTTGTTTGTCCTCCGTTCTCTCTCTCTCCTTCACTCATTCCTCTCTCCACTCCTCCTGTTGTTTGTCCTCCGTTCTCTCTCTCTCCTTCACTGTTTCCTCTCTCCACTCCTCCTGTTGTTTGTCCTCCGTTCTCTCTCTCTCCTTCACTGTTTCCTCTCTCCACTCCTCCTGTTGTTTGTCCTCCGTTCTCTCTCTCTCCTTCACTCTTTCCTCTCTCCACTCCTCCTGTTGTTTGTCCTCCGTTCTCTCTCTCTCCTTCACTCTTTCCTCTCTCCACTCCTCCTGTTGTTTGTCCTCCGTTCTCTCTCTCTCCTTCACTGTTTCCTCTCTCCACTCCTCCTGTTGTTTGTCCTCCGTTCTCTCTCTCTCCTTCACTCGTTCCTCTCTAACCTCCTCCTGTTGTTTGTCCTCCGTTCTCTCTCTCTCCTTCACTGTTTCCTCTCTCCACTCCTCCTGTTGTTTGTCCTCCGTTCTCTCTCTCTCCTTCACTGTTTCCTCTCTCCACTCCTCCTGTTGTTTGTCCTCCGTTCTCTCTCTCTCCTTCACTCGTTCCTCTCTAACCTCCTCCTGTTGTTTGTCCTCCGTTCTCTCTCTCTCCTTCACTGTTTCCTCTCTCCACTCCTCCTGTTGTTTGTCCTCCGTTCTCTCTCTCTCCTTCACTGTTTCCTCTCTCCACTCCTCCTGTTGTTTGTCCTCCGTTCTCTCTCTCTCCTTCACTGTTTCCTCTCTCCACTCCTCCTGTTGTTTGTCCTCCGTTCTCTCTCTCTCTCCTTCACTCATTCCTCTCTCAACTCCTCCTGTTGTTTGTCCTCTCTTACTATTTCCACCACCGTGTGTTTGTTCTCCTAGGTTTTGGGTGTTGTTGACCCTTGACCTCATCATGAAAGATTCATACAGTCATAATAACACTCAGGAATGTCACTCACCTCTTACAAATGTTTGTACTCACTGACGCTGTGTACACAGCACTGGCCATCCGTCAGCTCTGTTGCTAAGCACACACACAGTGTACACACATGTATTTGTTTTCAGAACATGGGAAGGAATGACTCACCAGCTATCTGTTCAATCTTCTTTTCCATTATCACACTATAGTAATGTGAGAAATCCCCTGGTATTCACAGGCCCCACATATCTACAGCAAAGTTTAGACTGGATGATTGTCAATGATTCATTCAGACTGACCCTTAATTTGTTTGACATTTATCATGTCATATTTAGGTTTGTAATCATCTGTGTGTGGGTGTGCGCATGTGTGTGTGTGTGTGTGTGTGTGTGTGTGTGTGTGTGTGTGTGTGTGTGTGTGTGTGTGTGTGTGTGTGTGTGTGTGTGTGTGTGTGTGTGTGTGTGTGTGTGTGTGTGTGTGTGTGTGTGTGTGTGTGTGTGTGTGTGTGTGTGTGTGTGTGTGTGTGTGTGTCCGTGCCAGTGTGTGTTCACCTCTCTCCCAGAGATAAGCCTGCCTCACACCCTGTGTGTATCTCTGGCCCCATAAAGCTGACATGACGGATGTCCCTCTGCCCCAGACTGTGTCCCCATGCTCCAGGTCTTATCAACAGATCTCAAACCTATTGTTTTGACCCCACAAACGTTGGCTTTATATGGATCAGGTCAGGTACCAGAGGGCTGTCAGGGCTTTAGTGATCTAGTGGTTGGTGCTATTGCCTGGTGTCCAGATCTGGCTTTGTGACTAGGCTGTGCTGGGTGGTTCACGTGGTTCACGTGGTTTACACAAATGAAACATATAGGCCATACGACTGGCCTGGTTTGTGCATGGTTCATACATTCAAGAGTGGGGTTACTTGTGTTCTCTTGGTGGGGACTGTACATGGAATCTGTGTAACTGCTTTACATTGAAATCAGGTATGTGTATTCTCACGTTTTCAGCATTGACATTAATAGATAGATTCAGAACCCAAAGGGGACTTGGAAACCACTAAAGCCCTCTAAGACTGGAGTTAGACACCTCTAATATGAGGTGTTGAGTTCACTGCTTCAGTTACTAAGACTGGAACTTTAGAAGGGCCAGTGGACATGTGCAGACCTTGGCTTTAGTTAAAGGAGTGGGACATATACAGCTGCTCTGAAGGCCTTAGGGAGGGAGACCAACACTGAAGTATCAAGGCTTATCGTAGGCCAGAGGATTGCGATGATCAAGGTCTTTCATTGGCTGGCAGCTTTGTTGGATCAAGGCCTGCCATTTGCCAGCGGCTCGGTTGGATCGAGCTCCTTTGATTGGCCTGTAGCTTACTGGCTTGCAATGATAAAACACCACTGGTTTGCTCTAGGCTTGTTCAGAGCGAGCCCTGGTATTTTTATGTGTTTGCCTCTCACACAGAGACTCACAGCTGTGGGCAGTTGTGGTGTGAGGGGAGACAGTGTACCATGGCGTCTATGTAACATCTCCTTTCTGTAGATGTCATGGTGTAACAGGAAGTGCTTGAATAACGGAGGCTCCTATCCTCTGCTCCCTAGCAGATAAAGAGTCCCTTTGGCAGGGTGGCGTTTGCCAAAATCCTTTACACTATCTCTCGCTCCCTCTAACTCCTCACGCCAACCAGAATACACACCATAGGAATTTGTTACCATGGTTACTGGCAACAGCTCAGCAACGGCTTTGGCAACGGCACACTCTTTTTTTCTCCTTTTTTATTCCGCCATCTCTCTTTAGTCTTCTTTCTCCAGTCCTGCGAGCTCCCACTTTCATTCTCTCTATTTATCCTTTCTCTCGCTCTCTTTCTCTTTCTCTCGCTCTCTTTCTCTCACTCCCTCTCTTCTCTCTAAGGTGTTTTAGTGTGGTGTACATTTCAGGGGTTATTTTCCCCTTAGTCTCATTGGACTCATTAGTGTCCTATGCTGAGGCCCTGTCTGTGCTTAGCGGGCAGCAGAGCAGCAGAGCACACACACCTGTGTGTAAGCGAGCATAGGCGCATGCAACTGTGCGTTTGTGGCATGTGTGTGTGTGTGTGTGTGTGTGTGTGACATGTTCCTACAGGGCCTCTCTGGCAGCCAGTAATTATTGGACCTCCAGGCACATGATGTTTATGGTTGATTACAGTGATCAAGGGACGGGTTATGGAGACTGTCAGTGTGTGTGTGTGTGTGTGTGTGTGTGTGTGTGTGTGTGTGTGTGTGTGTGTGTGTGTGTGTGTGTGTGTGTGTGTGTGTGTGTGTGTGTGTGTGTGTGTGTGTGTGTGTGTGTGTGTGTGTGTGTGTGTGTGTGTGTGTGTGTGTGTGTGTGTGTGTGTGTGTGTGTGTCTGCGTGTGTGTGTGTGTGAGTGAGTGTCTCTGTGTCTGTGTGTCTGTGTGAGTGCATGCAAAGGCCATCCTTTGCATGCATCCTTTGCCAACCAAAGTTCTGAGAAAAGTCTGTGTTTAGTCTAACCATGGAAACTTCATGTGAAAGGATATCTGAGTTCACCCCTTGGCCTACTTTATAGCTAATGATATTTGCTTGTAAAGTTAAAGGTTATGACAGAGCCAAGTGACTTGGTGTATAGCGAGAATAGGAGAGGGCCTAGAACAGAGCCCTGGGGGACACCAGTGGTGAGAGCGCGTGGTGAGGAGACAGATTCTCGCCACGCCACCTGGTAGGAGCGACCTGTCAGGTAGGACGCAATCCAAGCGTGGGCCGCGCCGGAGATGCCCAACTCGGAGAGGGTGGAGAGGAGGATCTGATGGTTCACAGTATCGAAGGCAGCCGATAGGTCTAGAAGGATGAGAGTAGAGGAGAGAGAGTTAGCTTTAGCAGTGCGGAGCGCCTCCGTGATACAGAGAAGAGCAGTCTCAGTTGAATGACTAGTCTTGAAACCTGACTGATTTGGATCAAGAAGGTCATTCTGAGAGAGATAGCGGGAGAGCTGGCCAAGGACGGCACGTTCAAGAGTTTTGGAGAGAAAAGAAAGAAGGGATACTGGTCTGTAGTTGTTGACATCGGAGGGATCGAGTGTAGGTTTTTTCAGAAGGGGTGCAACTCTCGCTCTCTTGAAGACGGAAGGGACGTAGCCAGCGGTCAGGGATGAGTTGATGAGCGAGGTGAGGTAAGGGAGAAGGTCTCCGGAAATGGTCTGGAGAAGAGAGGAGGGGATAGGGTCAAGCGGGCAGGTTGTTGGGCGGCCGGCCGTCACAAGACGCGAGATTTCATCTGGAGAGAGAGGGGAGAAAGAAGTCAGAGCACAGGGTAGGGCAGCGTGAGCAGAACCAGCGGTGTCGTTTGACTTAGCAAACGAGGATCGGATGTCGTCAACCTTCTTTTCAAAATGGTTGACGAAGTCATCTGCAGAGAGGGAGGAGGGGGGGAGGTGGAGGAGGATTCAGGAGGGAGGAGAAGGTGGCAAAGAGCTTCCTAGGGTTAGAGGCAGATGCTTGGAATTTAGAGTGGTAGAAAGTGGCTTTAGCAGCAGAGACAGAGGAGGAAAATGTAGAGAGGAGGGAGTGAAAGGATGCCAGGTCCGCAGGGAGGCGAGTTTTCCTCCATTTCCGCTCGGCTGCCCGGAGCCCTATTCTGTGAGCTCGCAATGAGTCGTCGAGCCACGGAGCGGGAGGGGAGGACCCAGCCGGCCTGGAGGATAGGGGACATAGAGAGTCAAAGGATGTAGAAAGGGAGGAGAGGAGGGTTGAGGAGGCAGAATCAGGAGATAGGTTGGAGAAGGTTTGAGCGGAGGGAAGAGATGATCGGATAGAAGAGTAGAGAGTAGCGGGTTTAGAGAGAGCGAAGGTTGGGATGGCGCGATACCATCCGAGTAGGGGCAGTGTGGGAAGTGTTGGATGAGAGCGAGAGGGAAAAGGATACAAGGTAGTGGTCGGAGACTTGGAGGGGAGTTGCAATGAGGTTAGTGGAAGAACAGCATCTAGTAAAGATGAGGTCGAGCGTATTGCCTGCCTTGTGAGTAGGGGGGGAAGGTGAGAGGGTGAGGTCAAAAGAGGAGAGGAGTGGAAAGAAGGAGGCAGAGAGGAATGAGTCAAAGGTAGACGTGGGGAGGTTAAAGTCGCCCAGAACTGTGAGAGGTGAGCCGTCCTCAGGAAAGGAGCTTATCAAGGCATCAAGCTCATTGATGAACTCTCCGAGGGAACCTGGAGTGCGATAAATGATAAGTATGTTAAGCTTGAAAGGGCTGGTAACTGTGACAGCATGGAATTCAAAGGAGGCGATAGACAGATGGGTAAGGGGAGAAAGAGAGAATGACCACTTGGGAGAGATGAGGATCCCGGTGCCACCACCCCGCTGACCAGAAGCTCTCTGGGTGTGCGAGAACACGTGGGCGGACGAAGAGAGAGCGGTAGGAGTAGCAGTGTTATCTGTGGTGATCCATGTTTCCGTCAGTGCCATGAAGTCGAGGGACTGGAGGGAGGCATAGGCTGAGATGAACTCTGCCTTGTTGGCCGCAGATCGGCAGTTCCAGAGGCTACCGGAGACCTGGAACTCCACGTGGGTCGTGCGCGCTGGGACCACCAGATTAGGGTGGCCGCGGCCATGCGGTGTGGAGCGTTTGTATGGTCTGTGCAGAGAGGAGAGAACAGGGATAGACAGACACATAGTTGACAGGCTACAGAAGAGGCTACGCTAATGCAAAGGAGATTGGAATGACAAGTGGACTACACGTCTCGAATGTTCAGAAAGTTAAGCTTACGTAGCAAGAATCTTATTGACTAAAATGATTAAAATGATACAGTACTGCTGAAGTAGGCTAGCTGGCAGTGGCTGCGTTGTTGACTTTGTAGGCTAGCTGGCAGTGTCTGCGTTGTTGACACTACACTAATCAAGTCGTTCCGTTGAGTGTAATAGTGTCTACAGTGCTGCTATTCTGGGGCTAGCTGGCTAGCTAGCAGTGTTGATTACGTTACGTTGCGTTAAAAGAACGACAATAGCTGGCTAGCTAACCTAGAAAATCGCTCTAGACTACACAATTATCTTTGATACAAAGACGGCTATGTAGCTAGCTATGTAGCTAGCTACGATCAAACAAATCAAACCGTTGTACTGTAATGAAATGAAATGAAAATGTGATACTACCTGTGGAGCGAAGCGGAATGCGACCAGGTTGTTGAGTGCGGAAGTTCTATTCGGTAGACGTTGGCTAGCTGTTGGCTAGCTAGCAGTGTCTCCTACGTTAAGGACGACAAATAGCTGGCTAGCTAACCTCGGTAAATTAAGATAATCACTCTAAGACTACACACTCTAAACTACACAATTATCTTGGATACGAAGACAGCAGAGACAACTATGTAGCTAGCTAACACTACACTAATCAAGTCGTTCAGTTGAGTGTAATAGTTTCTACAGTGCTGCTATTCGGTAGACGGTGGACGTTTGCTAGCTGGCTAGCTGCTGGGCAGATAGCAGTGTAGACTACGTTAGGACGACGAAATACGATAATTACGCAATTATCTTTGATACAAAGACGGCTATGTAGCTAAGAAGAAATTGCTAAGATTAGACAAATCAAACCGTTGTACTATAATGAAATGTAATGAAAAGTTATACTACCTGTGGACCGAAGTGCGGATGCGACCGCTTGCTTCAACCCGGAACTATGTCCAATCTTCCCCACCGCACAGGCACCTGCTGCTCCAGCCACGCTCCAAAGGCTTCTTCTCCATGCCGCTCCATAACCCTCGACCGGCCAAGGGGGCACGACTCTGCCCCCTTGGCCACCCAAGCCATCATCCCCCCAATACCCTCATAGGGACAAGACAATGACGTCCCTTCAAGTTCTCCTGGGGTTGCATGGTGTGCAATAATTTCCTCTCACTCGTCTAAAACGCCTCCGCCTGCCGCTTGGTTAGCTTTGAAGAGGTTGCAGAGGTTGGGGGGTCCGGCTTAGATGGAGCAGACCACCTCTCTACCCCATCAACATCCCAACCATGGCAGGCAAACTCTCGTCTCACCGCAACTCCCCCTTTGTCTATTTCCTTCTCAACGGCCTCACCCACAGTTTATCCCCCGGTATCATCACCCTGTCATCATCATCCTTCACATGCCCCAACTTTCAGACTGCAATCACGGAACGGGAAGCAGTGGAAACCCTTCTTGCCAACGAGATCAATGAGTGTCGTTCCACCTCAAAAAGCACCCCAAAAAATATTTTGACACCCACTATCTCAGATAGTTTGGAAGTCATTTCTGTTAGAAACAGATACGATTAGCATTCCTGCAACATTATTATTTTGATCTCTGAGAAATTAAGCTAATTGATTATATCCAACTTGGCCATTTTAATTTATAGGATTCATATTATATGTAATAAATATAGTACCTAACATCCGATCTGGAAAAGAGTCAGACATGAGGAATCCAAAGGAATGTTCAAAAGACCCCTTACACCTCACGCCAATCCCACCCAACAACGAGTATATACAGTACCAGTCAAAAGCCACACACAGACCCCTTTACACCTCACGCCAATCCCACCCAACAACGAGTATATACAGTACCAGTCAAAAGCCACACACAGACCCCTTTACACCTCACGCCAATCCCACCCAACAACGAGTATATACAGTGCCAGTCAAAAGTTTGGACACACCTACTCATTCCTTTTTACTATTTTCTACATTGTAGAATAATAGTGAGGACATCAAAACTATTAAATAACATATGGAATCATGTAGTAAACAAAAAAGTATATTTTATTTTTAGAATCTTCAAGGGAGCCACCCTTATGACAGCTTTGCACACACTTCGCATTCTCTCAGCCAGCTTCACCTGGAATGCTTTTCCAACAGTCTTGAAGGAGTTCCCACATATGCTGAGCACATTTTGGCTGCTTTTCCTTCACTCTGCGGTCCAACGCATCCAAAACTGTCACACCCTGATCTGTTTCACCTGTCTTTGTGATTTTCTCCACCCCCCTCCAGGTGTTGCCCATCTTCCCCATGATCCCCTGTGTATTTAAACCTGTGTTGTCTGTTACCAGGTTGATTTGTTTCGTCAAGCCTATCAGCTTTTTTCACCTCCTGTCTCTCGATTGTTCATGTTTTCCCAGTTTTTACCTTTTCTGCCTACCCTGACCCCAAGCCTGCCTGCCGTCCTGTACCTTTGCCCCACCTATCTGGATTTTTGACTTGTCTTTGCCTGCCTATGTTAGATCATTATGGCGTATCGCTACAGAATGCTGTGGTAGTTATGCTGTGGTAGCCAAGCAAGTCTCTTCTTCTTATTGGTGTCCTTTAGTAATTTGTCTTTGCAGCAATTTGACCATGAAGGCCGGATTCACTCAGTCTCCTCTGAACAGTTGATGTTGAGTTGTTTCGGTTACTTGAACACTGTGAAGCATTTATTTGGGCTGCAATTTTTGAGGCTGGTAACTCTAATGAACTATCCTCTGCAGCAAAGATAACCCCTGGTTCTTCCTTTCCTGTGCCGTTCTTTTACCAAATAGGGCTGTCTTCTGTATATCAACCCTACCTTGTCACAACACAACTAATTGGCTCAAAGGCATTAAGAAGGAAATAAGTTCCAAAAATGTACCTTTAACAAGGCTCACCTGTTAATTAAAATTTATTCCAGGTGACTACCTCGTGAAGCTGTTTGAGAGAAGGCCAAGAGTGTGAAACACTGTCATCAAGGCAATTTTTTTCATTTAACCAGGCAAGTCAGTTAAGAACAAATTCTTATTTCCAATGACAGTCTAGGAACAGTGGGTTAACTGCCTTGTTCAGGGGCAGAACGACAGATTTCTACCTTGTCAGCTTGGGGAATTGATCTAGCAACCTTTCGGTTACTGTCCCAACGCGCTAACCATTAGGCTAAGCGCTAACCATACTATGTCTCAAATATATTTTGATTTGTTTAACATTTTGTGTTACTACATGATGCCATATGTGTTACTTCATAGTTTTTAATTCTTCACAAGTATTATACAATGTAGAAAATAGTCAAAATAAAGAATAATCCTTGAATGAGTAGGTTTGTCCAAGCTTTTGACTGGTGCTGTAGTATCAGTTCTCTGTGTATGACAAGTAGTATGGAGTTGCAGCTTGGAGTATTGTTTCTTCATCCTATGTAATGAATTCCCAATGAATTTGGTGATGTTGTTTTTTTACTGATCAGAAAAATGTGTAATTGAAGTTGTTAGGTTTTTGTCCCATCCTACATCCTCATATTACCAGGTTCTGACCACTAGATGTTGCTGCCCCCTCCCCCCCCCATGTTAAAGGAACAGTTCACCCAAATTACAAAGTAACATTGGTTTCCTTACCCTGTAGACAGTCTATTGACAAGGTATGACAGTGACCCGTGTTTTTTTTTTGGTTTTTACATTTGTGGCACAAATCTTATGTCACCGACAGGTAATTGCCAAATAGGGCCATCACGAGCCAAAACAGATTCAATGCATCTTGGCATAGATTTTACAATTGTCTGGAACTCTATTGGAGGGATGCGACACCATTCTTCCACAAGGAGTTCCATCATTTGGTGTTTTGTTGATGGTGGTGGAAAATGCTGTCTCAGGCACCACTCCAGAATCGCCAATAAGGGTTCAAATGGGTTGAGATCTGGTGACTGAGACGACTACGGCATATGGTTTACATCGTTTTCATGCTCATCAAACCAATCAGTGACCACTCGTGCCCTGTGGATGGGGCATTTTCATCCTATGGGGGCATAACCATGGTAGCCAAAATATTGGCCTGCCCAGCATTTTTATACATGACCCTAAGCATAATGGGATGCTAATTGTATCCCTCATTCACTGAAGGTTTTCCATTATTTTGACAGTTACCTGTATATAACCATTTTCACAGTTCATGTTCAAATCATCCTAAAGTATAAAACAATTATTGTGTAACTCAATGATGTAAATTATAGATGGTTTGGATATGAAGCGTAAACATTCTAATATAGGTACCATTGACTTGCATTGGATTTCTTTCACAGATGCTAAAAAGTTAGCATTTGAAACAGTGGCCAAGTAAGCAAAACCAAAGCATGGGTAGCTGTCATACAGTACCTTGTCCACAGACTGCTTACAGGGGAAGGAAACCAATGTCTAATTGTAATTTGGGTGAACTATCCCTTTAACATCAGCCAATAGCAGAAACAGCACCATCAGCAAAAAAATTTATTTAATTTTTATTTCACCTTTATTTAACCAGGTAGGCTAGTTGAGAACAAGTTCTCATTTGCAACTGCGACCTGGCCAAGATAAAGCATAGCAGTGTGAACAGACAACACCGAGTTACACATGGAATAAACAATTAACAAGTCAATAACACAGTAGAAAAAAATGGGCAGTCTATATACAATGTGTGCAAAAGGCATGAGGAGGTAGGCGAATAATACAGTTTTGCAGATTAACACTGGAGTGATAAATGATCAGATGGTCATGTACAGGTAGAGATATTGGTGTGCAAAAGAGCAGAAAAATAAATAAATAAAAACAGTATAAAAAACAGTATGGGAATGAGGTAGGTGAAAATGGGTGGGCTATTTTCCTATAGACTATGTACAGCTGCAGCGATCGGTTAGCTGCTCGGATAGCTGATGTTTGAAGTTGGTGAGGGAGATAAAAGTCTCCAACTTCAGCAATTTTTGCAATTCGTTCCAGTCACAGGCAGCAGAGTACTGTAACGAAAGGCGGCCAAATGATGTGTTGGCTTTAGGGATGATCAGTGAGATACACCTGCTGGAGCGCGTGCTACGGATGGGTGTTGCCATCGTGACCAGTGAACTGAGATAAGGCGGAGCTTTACCTAGCATGGACTTGTAGATGACCTGGAGCCAGTGGGTCTGGCGACGAATATGTAGTGAGGGCCAGCCGACTAGAGCATACAAGTCGCAGTGGTGGGTGGTATAAGGTGCTTTAGTGACAAAACGGATGGCACTGTGATAGACTGCATCCAGTTTGCTGAGTAGAGTGTTGGAAGCCATTTTGTAGATGACATCGCCGAAGTCGAGGATCGGTAGGATAGTCAGTTTTACTAGGGTAAGCTTGGCAGCGTGAGTGAAGGAGGCTTTGTTGCGGAATAGAAAGCCGACTCTTGATTTGATTTTCGATTGGAGATGTTTGATGTGGGTCTGGAAGGAGAGTTTGCAGTCTAGCCAGACACCTAGGTACTTATAGATGTCCACATATTCAAGGTCGGAACCATCCAGGGTGGTGATGCTAGTCGGGCATGCGGGTGCAGGCAGCGATCGGTTGAAAAGCATGCATTTGGTTTTACTCGCGTTTAAGAGCAGTTGGAGGCCACGGAAGGAGTGCTGTATGGCATTGAAGCTCGTTTGGAGGTTAGATAGCACAGGATGAAGAAACAATGCAGACAGCCAGGCCACTACACCACCACCACCAGCGCCATGCTCCCTCTTCACCAAGCTAGCTCACATGACCCCTACATTCCCTTTTTAATAGAATCTTTCAAACTATTATTTTGAATGTCTGTGGACGCTTATTTTTTCAGCTCGTTGGGCGTTGTTTTCGCTCGTTTGAGAGTTTGTGATTTCTTACCGAGGAGTGTGTCTGTGTGTCCGTCTCCTCATCCCTGGTAGCAGTGACAGTGTGGTTGGTGGTGAGGGGGCCTGTTTAGCCTGTGTTATGTATAAGGGCAGACATTGATTGGTGGTCATTTATAAATGATGGTGCATAATGTAATACATTCCTCTTGGTTGGGACTTAATCTGTGGCTCAATAAAACATGAGGCCTCCGAGGGACATGAAATATTCAGAGGACACAGAAAGGATATAAGAGCCACCTCTCCCCCCACCGACAGTGGTACCGTTATACAAACAGGCTTCAGGGCGATGGCCTGGGAGGGACAGGGGAAAGGCCCGTCTGTTTTAATCAACTCCGTTACAGGCCTGGTTGCTTATTGAAACATGGTGTCTGTGTGGGTACATGCTTCTTCGTAGATGCTCTGGCCTTGAGGAGATTAGAACACAAGGCAAAGCGCACGCACCCAACACGGAAGAATAGAAAGCAGGCTGGACCTGTATCATTTGCATATAGACCGTCAGGTGTTTCTGCTGCAAAGTCTACCGAGGGAACCTGTGGTGTGTCTGTAGAATGGGTGGTGTTACAAGCAGCAGTAAAGCAGTGAAACAGTAGATTGAGCTGGTGTATTTGTCTGTTTTTAGATGTTGCCGGCGGCGGAGGGCTCTGTCGGAGCATTACCACCTGTCTCCAATTCTCTTTTGTCTCTCATATGTATGTAAAAACAAAGGGAGACATTCAGTGGGATGTTTTTACTGTTTAAACAGAGGACCCTGCTGGGAGAATGACTCCAGACATTTTCACAGCGCTTCACACTCTATCTCAGAGTTTGATGTGTGGGTGTGTGTTAAGCTCACCCAGATTCCTGTGTGAGTGTGTGTGTGTGTGTGTGTGTGTGTGTGTGTGTGTGTGTGTGTGTGTGTGTGTGTGTGTGTGTGTGTGTGTGTGTGTGTGTGTGTGTGTGTGTGTGTGTGTGTGTGTGTGTGTGTGTGTGTGTGTGTGTGTTCCTGTGTGTGTTAAGATCTGCCAGTCAAAGCTGGGCTCAGTCTCTAATAGGGGCGCTGGTGAGGTCATCCAACATCTGCTGTCAAAACCAAATTGTCTTCAGTCAACAAAATTGGGGAACGAACCCCCCCCCTACACACACATTACACACACACACACACACACACACACACACACACACACACACACACACACACACACACACACACACACACACACACAACCTCCATAATCTCCCAACCTCCATCAGTGTTTTCTCTCTAGCCTTTCTCTCTCTCTAAGTGCATCTGTCACTTCATTCCAGGTCTTCATCTATTTTTCATGGAGGTAAATTGCCTGGTTCCTGTGTACCGTGAACTCTGTCTGCGTAATCCACAGAGATGACCTCTAATAACACCGAGCGCCATTCACCATCATCACGCGGCCCCTCCCTCTGCTCCTCACACTGGCTCTCGCTCTCTTTCTCACTTCTTCCCGTTCTCTCTCTCGCTCCTTACTTTCCTCTCTAACCTTCGTCTCTCTTGCTCCCGCCGCCTCGATCCCTGTTTCTCTGTGTGAGACCCATCTCTCCGTCTGTTGGGCTCTCATTCTCTCTCTTTTCTATCTCTTATCTTTCCTCCCTTTCCGCCCATGTCCATCGGTAATTCTGTGATTAGGCCGTACTCCATGGACAGGTAAGAGGGTGAGAGTGTCAGTCATTTAGACTTTTCAGACCTGCTTTGGTATGAGGGAGACAATAAACACCTGGTTTGTTCTCCCTGGGCAGAATGATGGCAGGCTCACAACGTGTTAGGCTGGCCAGAGGTGTGTGTGTGTGTGTGTGTGTGTGTGTGTGTGTGTGTGTGTGTGTGTGTGTGTGTGTGTGTGTGTGTGTGTGTGTGTGTGTGTGTGTGTGTGTGTGTGTGTGTGTGTGTGTGTGTGTGTGTGTGTGTGTGTGTGTGTGTGTGTGTGTGTGTGTGTGTGTGTTCGTGTGCGTGTGCGTGTGTGTGTGTGCGTGTGTGTGTGTGTTTGTGTGTGCACTCGCGCGCGTGTGACAGCTGTGTGACGACGGATCAACAGAGATGGCAGTTCTAGCCTGGTTCACTTCCTCTAATTAGCTTTTAATTGACAGCCGTTAAAGATGACAATCCTCATCCATGATTAACTGTTGCACAGAAACCAAACTACTCTCTCTCCCTCTATGAATTTGCCTCTCTCTAACGCTCTCCAAACACACACACACACATACACATGCACACAGATACACAAAGTCATAAATACACACACACCTCATTCAGCACTTAACCAGCTGTAATAGTTACATTCCCTTCTCCATCTCTCATTTGCTTGGGGGAATTGCCTTGGAATTGGCAGTAAATGGGAGAATTGTCCCATAATGCATTTCTATAAATGCCCGCAAATAGAAGGGGAAATGAAAACATGACCTGCTGAAATTTCAATCATCAGAATATTGGTTATTGGTACATCTCCATATGTAACATGAGCACCTATATTGAAAAGGTATTTACAGGAAATGCAACCAAACATTAGTTGGCCATTTTCAAACATGATGCGACCGGTACAGCATTATTGGCTGCACAATAGGCCTTAATAGTAAACAGTAGGTTAGAAAGACAGTTTTTCTAGTAACCTAATTGTGTGTCTACCTACAGTATCATACACTATCAGCCCTCTGGTCCATTGTAGCAGGTCCACTTTTAGACAAAAGGGTTCCAAAATGGTTATTCGACTGTCCCCATCGGATAACCCTTTTTGGTTCCGGGTAGAACTATTTTGGGTTCCATGTTGAGCCCTCCGTGAAAGGGTTCTACATGGGACCAAAATGGTTTCTACCTGGAACCAAAAAGGTTCAACCTGGAACTAAAAATAATTATGCAAAGGGTTCTCTCATGGGGACAGCTGAAGAACCCTTTTAAGGAAAGGGGGAAAGGAAACCTACTGTAGCCGGGTAGAACTGAATGCATTCAACCGAAATGTGTCTTCCACATTTAACCCAACCCCTCTGAACCAGAGAGGTGTGGGGGGAGGCTGCGTTAATCGACGTCATCGGCGCCCGGGGAGCAGTTGTTGTTGGGGGTTAACTGCCTTGCTCAATGGCCGTTCTAGATAGCAGTTTTTTTCTAAGAGTGTATGGATTTCAGAGTGTGTGTGTGTGCGGTCTGAGGCCAGTGATTATTTGTCATCCGATTTCGGATGACAACAACGAACATGTGTTGAAGTAGTTTTTAATAATGACAAGGCCTATTGTGTCAATCATCAAGATTAGGAAATTCACCAATCCTCCCAAGCACACACACACAGATGTTCACACACACGTGGACACACGGAGGATCTCTGAAGTTCTAAATGATAGTTCCTGGTGATTGTACCTTGGCTGTGGTTCGTAGTGTTAGATATATGTCATCTGGGCCTGCCAAACTCAGAGTTGAGAGGAAGAACACTAATGACTGTGATTGGTATAAAGACCCACAGATCAAACCTACCCCTGCTATCAACTCTACTTCCCTTATTCCACTCTCCTCTCATTCCTCTCCTAGGGTCTCTCTCCTTTCCCATACTCTCCTTCTTTCATTTGTCTCCTTTATCCTGCCCTCTCCTAGTCTCACTTCCGTTCCTCTCTCCCACGCTCGCTCTCTCTCCCCTACCAATCCTTCTACTCTCCCCCTCTCCTCACCGTGATGATGATGATGGAGGTCAGCTGACAGAGCCAGTGTCACGGTGTCGAGGTGTGTGTGCGTTGTGTGTGCGTTCCGTGTCAGGTGTGTGGCGGATGATTCTAATCTCTCCAAGGGGTCTGTGTCGTGGTTGTCACGGCGATCGTGCCCGAGGCTGATGCTCACTGACAGCTGGTGTCACCATCACTATCCATCACACAGCTTTAATAGCTCATATTTCACCCTTTATGTGAGTGTGTGTGTGTGTGTGTGTGTCTTAGATTCCTGCATCAGGTCATATATCCGTGTTTCCCTGCAGTTGAATAGCAAAAGAATCAGCTGGCAGGTTCAATGAAAACATTATTTCAGCATGCGAGTCAGCTTGCAGTTCAGAACAATTATATTGAGAGTCAGAAAACATTTTAAATCAAGATTTTTTAAAATTACAAACCCAAGAGCTTGTTGTGTTGCATTGTGTTGCAAATTCCATTCGTTGAGCGATGAGGCAGCCACTCACCCAGTGGATCAGGTAAAGGTCCATTATTTGTGTGGTCCTGAGACGTATGTTTCATCCCCCCACGTGAGAATATATTAACAAGTTTATTTTCCCTGGCTATTCCAGCTCACATGAAAATACCTAATGTAACCGGATAAATCGTGAAATCCCCATTTTGGTTTGGAAGTCATTGTGGACAAGGACTTACAACCCATTAGATGGATACACAGCCTGCAAAAAGTGCAAGCAGGTATTTATTTACAACAGGCTAAATCAGTTTATTATCAGTTAATTATTATGTTAATATTATGTTAATTCAGGTTTTTATTCATTTACACCATACTCAGGCCAAATCAAGTTTAAACTCTCCGGCTGGTAAAACATTTTTTTGCATATTTCGATTCTGGGAATTGTTTATTTAATTTTCAATTAAACTGTTTGATTATCAAACAATATTGAATGTAAAGGTATTTTTTGGTTATGTCGGCTCTATAGCTAAGAAGGCTAATTAGAAGTTCCTTTAATTCAGAGCAATTTGAGTTGTCGATGTGCCACTTCTCATTGTGAAAATAAAAATATTTTGTTCTTAATTCATGGCATGGTTTCCTTAAGAGTTATTACACATAAGTAAACTGGACAATTCACTGCCTGTTCTCCATCATGACAGACATGCAGACATATGATTTAATGCAGGGAGGGGAATAATAGCCCACTACTCTGGAGTCATGAAAACAATGAAATTCATTTGTATGTTATTTGGTGCCTCTCAGAACAATTCTATGCAGGTGGGTCGGTGAAAACTCTGTCCTCTAGTCGGGTCACGGGTGGGGCTCAGAATATGCAGTGGCGAGAAAAAGTATGTGAACCCTTTAGAATGACCTGGATTTCTGCATAAATTGGTCATAACATTTTATCTGATCTTCATCTAAGTCACAACAATAGACAAATACAGTCTGCGTAAACTAATGACACACAAACAACTATACTTCTTCATGTCTTTATTTAACACACTGTGTAAACATTCACAGTACAGGTTGGAGAAGGTATGTCAGCCGTTGGATTTAATAACAGGCTGACCCTCCTTTGGCAGCAATAACCTCAACCAAACGTTTTCTGTAGTTCAGATCTGCACAACAGTCAGGAGGAATTTAAGACCATTCCTCTTACAAAACTGTTTCAGATCCACAATATTCTTGGGATGCTTGGTGTGAACCTCTCTCTTGAGGTCATCCCACAGCATCTCAATCGGGTTGAGGTCAGGACTGACTGGGCCACTCCAGAAGGCCTATTTGATTTTGTTGAAGCCATTCTGTTGTTGATTTACTTCTGTCTTTTGGGGATTCATTTTTCCGTCGATGGTAGCAAGCTGTCCAGGCCCTGAGGCAGCAAAGCAGCCTCAAACCATGATGCCCCCTCCATCATAGTTTACAGTTGGGATGAGGTTTTGATGTTGGTGTGGAGTGCCTTTTTTATCCACACGTGGTGTGTGTTCCTCCCAAATGACACAACTTGAGTTTAATCTGTCCGCAGAATATTTTGCCAGTAGTGCTGTGGAACATCCAACATGCAAACTTCAGACGTGCAGCAATGTTCTTTTTTGGACAATAGTGGCTTCTTCCGTGGGGTCCTCCCATGAACACCATTCTTGTTTAGTGTTTTACGTATCGTAGACTCGTCAGAGATGTTAGCGTGTTCCAGAGATTTCTGTAAGTCTTTAGCTGACACTCTAGGATTCTTCTTAACCTCATTGAGCATTCTGCGCTGTGCTCTTGCAGTCATCTTTGCAGGACGGCCACTCCTAGGGAGAGTAGCAACAGTGCTGAGATTTCTCCATTTATAGACAATTTGTCTTAACGTGGACTGACTTTGAGAGATGCTTTTGTAACCCTTTCCAGCTTCATCCAAGGCAACAATTCTTAACCTGAGGTCTTCTGAGATCTCTTTTGTTCGAGGCATGATTCACATCAGGCAATGCTTCTCGTGAATAGCAAACTCAAATGTTGTGAGTGTTTTTTATGGGGCAGGGCAGCTCTAACCAAAGTCTTATTGAGCCAACTCCAGGTTACTTGACTCCTGACTCCAATTTTCTTTTGGAGATGTTATTAGCCTAGGGGTTCACATACTTTTTCCAACCTACACTGTGAATGTTTACAGTTTTTTTGGCACTAATTTCGGAACCTTGATGTCATTTTTCAAAACTCTAGACACAAAACTCACAACCAATGATCAAAATGCACATTTTGCAAAATTCTAGCACTTTTTCCAATTGCTTGGATACAATACACATAAAGCTAAGATAATTTGTTAATTGAACTAAAATCACCTTGTAACGGTTTTCTTGTGGTGAAGGAGAGGCGGACCAAAACGCAGTGTGGTTATATTGATTCATGTTAATAAAAAAAGATAAACACGAACACTACAAAACAATAAACGTGGAAAAAACAAAAACAACCCTATCTGGTGCAAAACACAGAGACAGGAACAATCACCCACAAACACACAGTGAAACCCAGGCTACCTATGTATGATTCTCAATCAGAGACAACTAATGACACCTGCCTCTGATTGAGAACCATACTAGGCCGAAACGTAGAAATATCCAAAACCTAGAAAAACCAACATAGACTGCCCACCCAACTCACGTCCTGACCATACTACATAAATACAAAACAAAGGAAATAAAGGTCAGAACGTGACAGTACCCCCCCCCCCCCAAAGGTGCGGACTCCGGCCGCAAATCCTTGACCTATAGGGGAGGGTCTGGGTGGGCGTCTGTCCGCGGTGGCGGCTCTGGCGCGGGACGCGGACCCCACTCCACCATTGTCTTAGTCCGCCTCATTGTCCGCCTCCATGGCTCTCTAACCATGGCAACCCCTCTCAATGGCCCCACTGGACAGAGGGGCAGCTGCTCGGGACAGAGGGGCAGCTGCTCGGGACAGAGGGACAGCTGCTCGGGACAGAGGGGCAGCTGCTCGGGACAGAGGGGCAGCTCGGGACTGAGGGGCTCTGGCGCCTCTGAGCTGAGGGGCTCTGGCGCCTCTGGGCTGAGGGGCTCTGGTGCCTCTGGGCTGACTGGCGGCACTGGCGACCCCTGGCTGACTGGCGGCACTGGTGGCCCCTGGCTGACTGGCGGCACTGGCGGCCCCTGGCTGACTGGCGGCACTGGCGGCCCCTGGCTGACTGGCGGCACTGGCGGCCCCTGGCTGTCTGGCGGCACTGGCGGCCCCTGGCTGATGACTAATGACACCTGCCTCTGATTGAGAACCATACTAGGCCGAAACATAGAAATACCCAACACCTAGAAAAACAAACATAGACTGCCCACCCAACTCACGTCCTGACCATACTAAATAAATACAAAACAAAGGAAATAAAGGGTCAGAACGTGACACACCTGTTCAAAATGACACAACTTCTCATCAAAGTATTACCATTTCAAAATGCAATTCACACATTACATCTGAGATAACTGAATATTCATTTCATTACAGTGATCTAACTATCAATTAATACAACTGCTCAAAATGATAAGTAACTGTTGCATTACTCTTAATGCATAGTTTTATGGAAACTAACAAACGATATTCCATGTTTAGATCATGAAAGTTTCAGGATAATGAAATCCATTGACACCAATTACCGTGGAACATGAACCAATTGGACTACATTATCTATGGATGTAAAATTTCATCATCATTCTTTATCAGAAACTGTTTCTATAGTCTCATGTACCACTTTTCCAGACCGTGTTTTCAGATTTGACATTACTGTACACTCACCAGCCACTTTATTAGGTACACCTATCTAGTACTGGGTAGGACCCCCTTTTGCCTCCACAACAGCCTGAATTATTAACGGTGTTGTACGTTAAGAGATGACCTTCTGCACACCACTGTTTTTAACAGCTGTTATTTGAGTATTTGTGGCCTTTCTGTTAGCTTGAATGAGTCTGGACATTCTCCTCTGACCTCTCTCATTAACAAGTTGTTTTTGCCCATGGAAATGTCGCTCACTGAATGTGTCTTGTTTATCGCACCATTCTCTGTAAACTCTAGAGACTGTAGTGCATAAAAATCCCAGGAAGGGATTCTGAGATGCTGGAATCACCATGTGTGGCATCAACAACCATACCATGGTCAAAGTTGCTTAGATTACTCATCTTGCCTGTTCTAATGTTAGGTCGAACAACATCTAAAGCTCTCTACTCTATATACTCTATATATTGAGTTGCAGGCAGCCACATGATTCGCTGTTTGAATGTAACCTTGCTTGATGGGCTAAATCAGGTCTGTAGAGCTGATGGTATGACCTATGTCATTGTGTGGGATAATGACAGGTTCCACCATGCTCAAATGGTGCAAGCATAGTTTCAGGCCCATACACAATTTAGCACCCTGTACTTACCCTCATACTCTCCTTTCCAAAAAACCCGATTGAGGAATTTTTCTCCACATCGAGGTGGAAGGTATATGATAGGCGCCCTCACGAACAAGCCACCCTTCTCCAGGCCATGGATGACACATGCAATGACATCACGGCAGACCAGTGTCAGGCCTGGATTCGCCCGAAGATTCTCCCCAAGATGTTTGGCTAATGAAAACATCCATTGTGATGTGGATGAGAACCTGTGGCCAAATCCACAAGACAGGGTTGATGGAAATATAGAAGTACAGTAATCAACCCTTTGTTTTGCTTTTTACAGTAGGCCAGGTAAGGAACACTGCAGGTGATGTTTTACAGTAAGCCAGGTGAGGAACACTGCAGGTGATGTTTTACAGTAGGCCAGGTGAGGAACACTGCAGTGATATTTTACAGTAAGCCAGGTGAGGAACACTGCAGTTGATGTTTTACTGTAAGCCAAGTAAGGAACACTGCAGGTGATGTTTTACAGTAAGCCAGGTGAGGAACACTGCAGTGATGTTTTACAGTAAGCCAGATGAGGAACACTGCAGTGATGTTTTACAGTAAGCCAGGTGAGGAACACTGCAGTGATGTTTTACAGTAAGCCAGGTGAGGAACACTGCAGTGATGTTTTACAGTAAGCCAGGTGAGGAACACTGCAGTGATGTTTTACAGTAAGCCAGGTGAGGAACACTGCAGTGATGTTTTACAGTAAGCCAGGTGAGGAACACTGCAGTGATGTTTTACAGTAAGCCAGGTGAGGAACACTGCAGTGATGTTTTACAGTAAGCCAGGTGAGGAACACTGCAGTGATGGTTTCAGTAAGCCAGGTGAGGAACACTGCAGTGATGTTTTACAGTAAGCCAGGTGAGGAACATGGCAGTGATGTTTTACAGTAAACCAGGTGAGGAACACTGCAGTGATGTTTTACAGTAAGCCAGGTGAGGAACACGGCAGGTGATGTTTTACAGTAAGCCAGGTGAGGAACACTGCAGTGATGTTTTACAGTAAGCCAGGTGAGGAACACTGCAGTGATGTTTTACAGTAAGCCAGGTGAGGAACACTGGAGGTGATGTTTTACAGTAAGCCAGGTGAGGAACACTGCAGTGATGTTTTACAGTAAGCCAGGTGAGGAACACTGCAGTGATGTTTTACAGTAAGCCAGGTGAGGAACACGGCAGTGATGTTTTACAGTAAACCAGGTGAGGAACACTGCAGTGATGTTTTACAGTAAGCCAGGTGAGGAACACTGCAGGTGATGTTTTACAGTAAGCCAGGTGAGGAACACTGCAGGTGATGTTTTACAGTAAGCCAGGTGAGGAACACTGCAGTTGGTGTTTTACTGTAGTTTTTTTCTTTTTTGCAGCTAATTATTTTTGCTTTGATTCAAAGAAACCTATGAGTGATTTTGTTGTATTTCATCAATACATTTAATATTTTGTTCAATGATTCCACTATACTGTAGTCCTCTCTTTACTAGTCCCTTTACAGTGATGTATTTACGTGTAGTACCATAATGAAACATGTATCACATATTGTGTACTACAATATTTAATGATTGAATGAACGACTACACAGTGAAACTATGGCATTTCATGATAAATTGGTTATTTGAACCAATGATTCTGCAAGTGCAAGGTGTTTTAAAGATATGAATGCACAATGCAATGTTTTGAATATTGGACCGCCTGTGTTACAAGTGATGACCGTTTTGAGTTTTGTGTCTAGAGTATTGAAAAATGATCACAAGGTTCTGAAATTAGTGCCAAAGGGATTGTAAAAAAACTGTAAATGATCTGTTCAATATAGACAGGATAAATACAATAATTTGTGTGTTAAAAGTTTAAGCATACTATGTTTGTCTATTGTTGTGACTTAGATGAAGATCAGATCAAATGTTATATCAAATTTATGTTGAAATCCAGGTCATTCCAAAGGGTTCACATACTTTTTCTTGCCACTGTATGTGGCCGGTGTGATGTGTCTGACTCTAGTGTGTCGTGTATCTGTGTGAGTGTGTGTGTACCTGTGTGTGTGCGCATGTGTGTGTGTGTGCGTGCGTGTGTATGTGCGTGTGTGTGTGCGTGTGTGTGCGTGTGTGAGCGTGCGTGTGTGTGAGTGTGCGTGTGTGTGTGCGTGTGCGTGTCTGTGTAAGTGTGAGTCCGTGTGTGTGTCTGTCTGTCTGTGTGTGTGTGGATGTGTGTGTGTGGGATGTGTGTGTACGTGTGTGAGTGTGGACTTGTTTTTCTGTCTTTTCAGCACCAGAATGTACTGACAAGTGAATAGAATGTTTAAGGTGAGGGGTAGGAGTTAGGGATAATCAGAATCAGATACAAGTCTACAGATTAATAGGATCAATGAGGAAGAACACAAATTAGCAATGTACTGTCACACCCTGACGATAGAGAACCTTTGTTTTTCTTTGGTATAGTAGGTCAGTGCGTGACTGGAGAGTTTTCTAGTTATTATTTTCTATGTGGGGTTCTAGTTTCGTTTTTTTATGTTGGTGCTTGGTATGATTCCCAATTAGAGGCAGCTGGCTATCGTTGTCTCTAATTGGGGATCATATATAACTAGCATTTTGTCCACCTGCGTTTTATGGGATATTGTTTTGCGGTAGTATGTATGTTACACCTCTGTCGTCACGGTTCGTTGTTTGTTTCGTTCTTTCTTTGTTGATTTGTGCGTTTCTAATAAATAATATGTGGAGACCAGATCGCGCTGCACGTTGGTCCGAGTAAGTAGCTTCCAACGACGAACGTGACATGTATGCAGACGAGGTGATTCACCACAAACAACAAACATTCCTCCGTCAGGTCCTGCTACTATGGATGAAATAAACCAATTCAGTGATGTATCTGGGTACAGACTAAATACAGGGAAATCAGAAGCTACGGTCAATCAATATCCCAAGACATCAAAACTAAGTTTCAAGTTAAATGTTATTAAAATAAACTGAAATATTTAGTGATTTCTATCCCCAAGAACTGACAAAAGCCTGTGTCAAACTTAAAACAGTCAAACAATGTAAACAAGCTGGGGGACGAGCACGACCAAACCGACTGAATTAATACACAGCCGCCCAACTAAACTCGGTCAATCACCATATTCTTATCGGCAGACTCAGTAGCCTCGGTTTTTCGGATGACTGCCTTGCCTGGTTCACCAATTACTTTGCAGACAGAGTTCAGTGTGTCAAATCGGAGGGCATGCTGTCCGGTCCTCTGGAAGTCTCTATGGGGGTGCCACAGGGTTCAATCCTCGGGCCGACTCTTTTCTCTGTATATATCAATGATGTTGCTCTTGCTGCGGGCGATTCCCTGATCCACCTCTACGCAGACGACACCATTCTATATACTTCCGGCACGTCCTTGGACACTGTGCTATCTAACCTCCAAACGAGCTTCAATGCCATACAACACTCCTTCCGTGGCCTCCAACTGCTCTTAAACGCTAGTAAAACCAAATGCATGCTTTTCAACCGTTCGCTGCCTGCACCCGCACGCCTGACCAGCATCACCACCCTGGATGGTTCCAACCTTGAATATGTGGACATCTATAAGTACCTGGGTGTCTGGCTAGACTGTAAACTCTCCTTCCAGACTCATATCAAACATCTCCAATCGAATATCAAATCAAGAGTCGGCTTTCTATTCCGCAACAAAGCCTCCTTCACTCACGCCGCCAAACTTACCCTAGTAAAACTGACTATCCTACCGATCCTCGACTTCGGCGATGTCATCTCCAAAATTGCTTCCAACACTCCACTCAGCAAAATGGATGCAGTTTATCACTGTGCCATCCGTTTGGTTACTAAAGCACCTTATACCACCCACCACTGCGACTTGTACGCTCTAGTCTACTGGCCCTCGCTACATATTCGTCGCCAGACCCACTGGCTCCAGGTCATCTACAAGTCCATGCTAGGTAAAGCTCCGCCTTATCTCAGTTCACTGGTCACGATGGCAACACCCATCCGTAGCACGCGCTCCAGCAGGTGTATCTCACTGATCATCCCTAAAGCCAACACCTCATTTGGCCGCCTTTCGTTCCAGTTCTCTGCTGCCTGTGACTGGAACGAATTGCAAAAATCGCTGAAGTTGGAGACTTTTATCTTCCTCACCAACTTCAAACATCTGCTATCTGAGCAGCTAACCGATCGCTGCAGCTGTACATAGTCTATCGGCAAATAGCCCACCCATTTTTACCTACCTCATCCCCATACTGTTTTTATTTATTTACTTTTCTGCTCTTTTGCACACCAATATCTCTACCTGTACATGACCATCTGATCATTTATCACTCCAGTGTTAATATGCAAAATTGTAATTATTCGCCTACCTCCTCATGCCTTTTGCACACTTTTGCACACTCCACTTTTTTTTCCTATTGTGTTATTGACTTGTTAATTGTTTACTCCATGTGTAACTCTGTGTTGTCTGCTCACACTGCTATGCTTTATCTTGGCCAGATCGCAGTTGCAAATGAGAACTTGATCTCAACTACCCTACCTGGTTAAATAAAGGTGAAAAAAAAATCAACAGCTAAAAGGAGACAGATAGAAATACAACAAATGGAAAAACCAGGACAACTATATTTATAAAGACAATCAATTCACAAACTAGGAAGGTAGAAAATACCTGTATAGATAACAATATAATGGTCTGGACTAATACCACCAAAACACAAGGCAGCCAAACAGACCTGATCTACCTCGTATTAGATGATATGTTCGAATGATCACTTTCTCTGAATCCAGAACACATACTCCTGGGGAGAACCTCTCATACACTGGTCCTCCACTCTGATAAGTACCTCTTCAGAATTCTGAGAGTAAAAGCACTTAAACAGATAACAAGAAACTGGCTTAAACCACTGGCACCACAAATAAGCAATTGGAAATAAACAATTAGTGAAATCTACAGTATGGAAATGATAAGTCATTGAATAAGAAAACAAATTAGTCTATTTGAGATTAAATACAAAATTAAAATAAACTGACATTATAGTATGGCACATATATAGCCCCTAAATGGAGATAACATGTTTTAAACAGATGTGTGTGGGTGGAAACGTGTGTGTGTGTGTGTGTGTGTGTGTGTGTGTGTGTGTGTGTGTGTGTGTGTGTGTGTGTGTGTGTGTGTGTGTGTGTGTGTGTGCGTGCGTGCGTGCGTGCGTGCGTGCGTGCGTGCGTGCGTGTGTGTGTGTGTGTGTGTGTGTGTGTGTGTGTGTGTGTGTGTGTGTGTGTGTGTGTGTGTGTGTGTGTGTGTGTGTGTGTGTGTGTGTGTGTGAATGTATATGTGTGTGAGAAGCCTCCATATACCGCTTGCCTGCAAATGGCAGTGTGTCTCACAGGCCCTCAGAATAGTTTACATCTTACTGCATTTAAATGAGTCTTCACGCAACAGTGTCTAATTACAGTATCTACCA
Organism: Oncorhynchus gorbuscha; assembly: GCF_021184085.1. Taxonomy (NCBI): domain Eukaryota; kingdom Metazoa; phylum Chordata; class Actinopteri; order Salmoniformes; family Salmonidae; genus Oncorhynchus; species Oncorhynchus gorbuscha. Next base: position 16,381,775 of record NC_060186.1, on the reverse strand, counting down.
AAACTATGACTAACATCCACAGTACTCTATGAATTCATGGGCCATGCAAAGTCTCACATAAACACTACAAACTTGAATTGGGCAAAGGTGTGCTGAAATAAATCAACTTTTGGGTCAGTTCCAGACCAGTATCTATCCATATCAACGTAAAATGACCATTACATGGTTGCCTGTCTGTAAACAGCTTGCAATCCATTGTACTTACAGCATCCCCACTCCAGTACTATATTGATCAAACTAAAGGTTTGAATGGTGGCCAAGGCGTTGATTGACATCCCGCAGTATCAAAGAGAAAATAGAATGAGACTCACAAAGCGGCTCTCTGCATTGCCACAGACTGAATGACACTTCCGAAGAATTACATTTCTATGGCGGTAGATGTGTGTTTAATGAGCTTGTCAGCTTGTAGAGTTTGTCAACTTGTAGAATTATCTATCATCCACCGCCAGGGCCATACGGCACACTGTTTAGAGGAGAGGAGAGAGCGAAGGAGGGAGAAAGAGGCTAAGAGAGAGGAGAGGGAAGGGGGACAGAGATGGAGTGAGAGAAAAATGGGGAAGGAGAGCGGGAGGGAGAGAGAGAAGGGAGAGAGAGCGATGGAGGAGAGTAGGGAGAGAGAGAAGGGAGAGAGAGCGATGGAGGAGAGTAGGGAGAGAGAGAGCGATGGAGGAGAGTAGGGAGAGAGAGCGATGGAGGAGAGTAGGGAGAGAGAGAGCGATGGAGGAGAGTAGGGAGAGAGAGAGCGATGGAGGAGAGTAGGGAGAGAGAGAGCGATGGAGGAGAGTAGGGAGAGAGAGAGCGATGGAGGAGAGTAGGGAGAGAGAGAGCGATGGAGGAGAGTAGGGAGAGAGAGAGCGATGGAGGAGAGTAGGGAGAGAGAGAGCGATGGAGGAGAGTAGGGAGAGAGAGAGCGATGGAGGAGAGTAGGGAGAGAGAGAGCGATGGAGGAGAGTAGGGAGAGAGAGAGCGATGGAGGAGAGTAGGGAGAGAGAGAGTGATGGAGGAGAGTAGGGAGAGAGAGAGCGATGGAGGAGAGTAGGGAGAGAGAGAGTGATGGAGGAGAGTAGGGAGAGAGAGAGTGATGGAGGAGAGTAGGGAGAGAGAGAGCGATGGAGGAGAGTAGGGAGAAACAGATTGACACACAGAGGGATAGAGAAACCATATGGAGTTTCATAGTATTCTTTTTTTTGTCAAAGTGACTCGTTGTTTTTATGGCTCCTGACAGGAGTAAACAGCTGGTGTGTGAACTACAGTCTGCGCTTTTATCCGCCATGTGTGTGTGTGTGTGTGTGTGTGTGTGTGTGTGTGTGTGTGTGTGTGTGTGTGTGTGTGTGTGTGTGTGTGTGTGTGTGTGTGTGTGTGTGTGTGTGTGTGTGTGTGTGTGTGTGTGTGTGTGTGTGTGTGTGTGTGTGTGTGTGTGTGTGTGTGTGTGTGTGTGGACTTGGCAAACTCTGAATGCATTCCACCGCACTGCTTATCAGCTGAACTGCCATAGCAGTGTGTAAGAGGTAATGTTACCCGTTCTCCATCCAGGAAATAGATCGGGAGCAGGTCATGTACAGTCTGTAGCCTATACATGGCACAATACAAGTTATTTGGTAATGTGGTCTTTCCTATTTATCCACTTATTGTTGAAGTGTTAGGATAGGGAGGGAACGGCTGGAGCTTGCTGGCCTGAAGGGAATGAATCACACCTCACAAATCTGTGAATAGTTTGGTAGACTAGCCCAAACCTCATCCACAACCACCATCAAAACGCTAAACTGGCCCCAGGCTAATCCCAGCATCAATCAAAACCTATATCCTACCTTATCTAACCTAACCTTAGTCCCATCCGTCCTCATTGGTTTCAACAAGAATGGATGGAAGTCCCCCACAGTGATATACAGTATCTCCATTGGTGCTGCTGAGACATACGTATATAGTACATAGACTCTAGGCAGATATCGTTATGATTGGTTATCCAGATCAAATGTGATGTGCTGCTGAGAGGATTTTATTCTCTGTCAGTCTGTCATAGTTTGAGTGACATACGTGGGTGGGATGGGGTCCTTTTGCTACCTAACCCCCACCCCAATCTCTCCCACTTTTTTTCTCTCTCTCTCTCTCTCTCTCTCTCTCTCTCTCTCTCTCTCTCTCTCTCTCTCTCTCTCTCTCTCTCTCTCTCTCTCTCTCTCTCTCTCTCTCTCTCTCTCTCTCTCTCTCTCTCTCTCTCTCTCTCTCTCGCTGTTCTTTATTCATGGACCATGAGAGAGGGGTACGCTAAGGAGGTAATATCCCCGAGGTTAGGAGACAGGGAGCTCTCTCTCTCTTGCACACACAAACACACACACACAAATGTGTTTGAGAACACCATTCTCTTCCCTCCTCCCTGTGAGAAGACACATCACTACAATGAAGAAATTGCTCATCCCCAAAAATGAGACGTCTATTCAGATTTACTGTGTGAGAGTCAAGTAGAACATCTCATAAGAAGACATCTGTTGGCAATATGTCATCTTCAGATAGGAATGCTATCAATCTACATCAATGGGCATTATTAGATGTAAGATACCAAGAGAATGGGCCTCTACATCACATTCGGTCTCTATTCAGATTATATAGTCAATGAGAAACAGCCTCTTATTGTCACGCCCTGACCTTAGAGATCCTTTTAATTCTCTAGTTGGTTAGGTCAGGGTGTGACTAGGGTGGGCAATCTATGTTTTCAATTTCTTTGTTGGTCGGGTATGGTTCCCAATCAGAGGCAGCTGTCTATCGTTGTTTCTGATTGGGAATCATACTTAGGCAGCTTTTTTCCCACCTGTAGTTTGTGGGATCTTGTTTTGGTACTGTGCTGTTTAGCCCTACTAAACTTTATGTTTCGTTTGTATTTGTTGTTTTTTCGGTGTTCATTGAATAAAATAAGATGTACGCCTACCACGCTGCACCTTGGTCCGATCCTTCCATCAACTAACGTTACACTTATGAAGCTAAACAACCACTCAACCCACTTATAAGTAGGATTGCAAAGTTACCAGAATCTTCAGTAATTTTGTTCATTAATAGAAAATCTATGGCAATCTATCATAATTCAGGTAATGTTTACTTATAGTATTAATGTATTATATTTGTGTCTATATTATCCATGAGTTTCTAGTAGATAGACCATATGGTTCAAGAGAAATGTCCTAATTAATAATCAACAATTGCATTATGTTTTATTAACTCTGCAACTCTTCCAACTTGACTGTGTAAATAAATAAATGAAGGATATTTAATGCTGAAACTCTCATATTAATGTCACGCCTTGGTCATAGTATTTTGTGTTTTCCTTAATATTTTGGTCAGGCCAGGGTGTGACATGGGTTTATATGTTGTGTTTCGTATTGGGGTTTTTATAGGCATTGGGATTGCGGCTGAGTAGGGGTGTAGCATAGGTTTGGCTGCCTGAGGCGGTTCTCAATCAGAGTCAGGTGATTCTCGTTGTCTCTGATTGGGAACCATATTTAGGTAGCCTGGGTTTCACTGTGTATTTCGTGGATGATTGTTCCTGTCTCTGTGTAGTTTCACCAGACAGGCTGTATTAGGTTTTCACGTTCCGTTTGTTGTTTTTGTATTTATTAAGTTATTTCATGTATCGTCATTTGTTTTCATTAAAGACATGAGTAACCATCACGCTGCATTTCGGTCCGACTCTCTTTCGACGAACGAAAGCCGTTACAGTATCACCCACCACACACGGACCGAGTGGCGTGGTAACAGGCATCGACAGCAGGAGCAGCGAAAGGAGGATGAATTGTTCGGAGAAGAACTGGAGGCGGCGAGAGCTGAGAGACGCTGTTATGAGGAGAAACAACAGCGGCAGCAGGAGCTACAATATCAGGAGTATACGACGTGGGAAGAAATAGACAGGTGGGCGGTCGACCCAGAGAGAGTGTCGGAGCCCGCCTGGGATTCGCTGGATCAGTGCGAAGAGGGTTATAGGAGAATGGAGTTGGAGAGGCAATCACGACGGCGCAGAGGAAAGCCTGAGTCAGCCCCAAAAATGTATTGGGGAGGGGGCTCAGAGGGAGAGTGGCAGAGTCTGGAGATAGACCTGAGCCAACTCTCCTTGTTAATCGTGAGGAGCCAAGGAGGAGACCAGAACCAGAGCCGGTGTTAGAGGTGAGCGAAGCAGAGACTGTGAAGGAGTTAATGCGGAAGGTGGAGTGGAGAGTAATGAGGGGGTTGCTGGCTTGGTGCTTTAGGTACAAGATTCGTCCGACGGAGCGTGTCGGGGATTTGATGGCACCTGGGTCAGCGCTCCATACTCGTCCTGAGGTGCGTGTTAGTCGGCTGGTAAAAAATGTGCCAGCCTCACGCACTAGGCCTCCTGTGTACCTCCCTAGCCTTGCACGTCCTGTGCCAACACTGCTCTCAAGATCTCCAGTACGCCTTCACGGTCTAGCCCATCCTGTGCCACCTCCACACACCAGCCCTCCGGTGGCAGCTCCCCGCACCAGGCTTCCTGTGCGTGTCCTCGGCCCAGTACCACCAGTGCCAGCACCACGCATCAGGCCTACAGTGCGCCTCGCCTCTCCAGCGCTGCCGGAGCCTCCCGCCTGTTCAGCGCTATCAGAGCCTTTCTCCTCTCCTGCGCTACCGGAGTCTCCCGCCTGTTCAGCGCTTCTAGAACCTTCCTCCTCTACAGCGCTGCCAGAGCCTCCTGCCTGTTCGGAGCAGCCTGAGCTGCCAGTCTGCATGAAGCAGCCAGAGCTGTCAGTCTGCAAGGAGCTGCCAGTCTGCATGAAGCGGCCAGAGCTGTCAGTCTGCAAGGAGCTGTCAGTCTGCATGGAGCAGCCAGAGCTGTCAGTCTGCATGGAGCAGCCTGAGCTGTCAGTCTGCATGGAGCAGCCTGAGCTGTCAGTCTGCATGGAGCAGCCTGAGCTGTCAATCTGCATGGAACAGCCAGAGCTGCTAGTCTGCATGGAGCAGCCAGAGCTGTCAGTCTGCATAGAGCAGCTAGATCCGCCAGTCAGCCATGATCTTCTAGATCTGCCAGTCAACCAGATTCTTCCAGATCTGCCAGTCAACCAGAATCTTCCAGATCCGCCAGCCAGCCAGGATCTACCGGAGCCTACTACCTGCCCGAGCTTCATCTCAGTACTGGGCTTCCTCTCAGTACTGGGCTTCCTCTCAGTACTGGGCTTCCTCTCAGTACTGGGATTCCCCTCAGTCCCGGGCTTCCCCTCAGTCCCGGGCTTCCCCTCAGTCCCGGGCTTCCCCTCAGTCCTGTGCTTCCTCTCAGTCCCGGGCTGCCCCGAGCTGCCCCTCAGTTCAGTGGGGTTCTGGGTGAGGACTATTAGGCCATGGTCGGCGGCAAGGGTGGATTATCCCAGGACGCGAAGGGGAGGAACTATGACATTAATGGAGTGGGTCCACGTCCCGAGCCGGAACCGCCACCATGGACAGACGCCCACCCGGACCCTCCCTATGGTTGTGAGGTGCGTCCGGGAGTCCGCACCTTAGGGGGGGGGGGTTGTATTTATTAAGTTATTTCATGTATCGTCATTTGTTTTCATTAAAGACATTAGGATCATGTTTTACAGCTTTGACCTTATTTGTTTTTTTAATTATTTCATATATTTAACATGTGATAAGGCCACACAAAGGGCCAGAGACGATGACAGATATGTGTGATAATCTGAAGTGCTCAAAGGGGCCACCTGATCTCTTTTGATCATGACAAAAAATCCTTGAAAGATTCTGGTATACTTTGAAACTTTCCTGTAATATACCCTGCCTTTGCAACCCTACTCAAAAGTGTCTTCAACTCAAGATTTGAGAACTCTTTAGTCCTTGGGGGCTGCCGTGTCTGATCTGGGCGTATAGAAAATCAGGTTTGAAGAATCTTTGGCATGTCATTGCTAACTAAAGAGAAATGACTTTATCTAAAGTTGCTTCCGGAAGTGCATGCATACATTCTCGTATGGGTGGCTCCAGTGGGAATTGAACCCACAACCCTGGCATTGCAAACACCATGCTCTACCAACTGAGCACCGTAGGACCAATTAAGTAACAGGGAGAGATGATAACCAGCAGACACTTTAACTCCACCGCTATAGCTAACCACCAGTATTATCGAGCTGCCACTCTAACTAACCACTACTATTATCTAGCTGCTCCACTCGAACTAACCACTACTATTATCTAGCTGCTCTACTATAACTAACCACCAGCAATATCTAGCTGCCACTCTAACTAACCACTACTATTATCTAGCTGTTCCATTCTAACTAACCAGTACTATCATCTAGCTGCTCCACTATAACTAACCACCACTAGTATCTGGCTGCTCCACTATAACTAACCACCACTAGTATCTATCTGATCTACTATAACTAACCACCACTATTATCTAGCTGATCTACTATAACTAACCACCACTAGTATCTAGCTGCTCCACTATAACTAACCACCACTATTATCTAGCTGCTCTACTATAACTAACCACCACGATTATCTAGCTGATCTACTATAACTAACCACCACTATTATCTAGCTGATCTACTATAACTAACCACCACTATTATCTTGCTGATCTACTATAACTAACCACTACTATTATCTTGCTGATCTACTATAACTAACCACTCCTATTATCTTGCTGATCTACTATAACTAACCTGAACTATTATATGGTTGCTCCACTATAACTAACCACTACTATTATCTAGCTGCTCCACTATAACTAACCACCACTATTATCTTGCTGATCTACTATAACTAACCACTACTATTATCTAGCTGATCTACTATAAATAACCACCACTATTATCTAGCTGATCTACTATAACTAACCACTACTATTATCTTGCTGATCTACTATAACTAACCACCACTATTATCTAGCTGCTCCACTATAACTAACCACCACTATTATCTAGCTGATCTACTATAACTAACCACTACTATTATCTATCTGCTACACTATAACTAACCACTACTATTATCTAGCTGCTACACTATAACTAACCACCACTATTATCTTGCTGATCTACTATAACTAACCACCACTATTATCTTGCTGACCTACTATAACTAACCACCACTATTATCTAGCTGATCTACTATAACTAACCACCACTATTATCTTGCTGATCTACTATAACTAACCACTACTATTATCTTGCTGATCTACTATAACTAACCACCACTATTATCTAGCTGCTCCACTATAACTAACCACTACTATTATCTAGCTGCTCCACTATAACTAACCACCACTATTATCTAGCTGCTCCACTATAACTAACCACCACTATTATCTTGCTGATCTACTATAACTAACCACTACTATTATCTTGCTGATCTACTATAACTAACCACTACTATTATCTTGCTGATCTACTATAACTAACCACTACTATTATCTAGCTGATCTACTATAACTAACCACCACTATTATCTAGCTGATCTACTATAACTAACCACCACTATTATCTTGCTGATCTACTATAACTAACCACCACTATTATCTAGCTGATCTACTATAACTAACCACCACTATTATCTTGCTGATCTACTATAACTAACCACTACTATTATCTTGCTGATCTACTATAACTAACCACCACTATTATCTAGCTGCTCCACTATAACTAACCACTACTATTATCTAGCTGCTCCACTATAACTAACCACCACTATTATCTAGCTGATCTACTATAACTAACCACCACTATTATCTAGCTGATCTACTATAACTAACCACCACTATTATCTTGCTGATCTACTATAACTAACCACTACTATTATCTTGCTGATCTACTATAACTAACCACTCCTATTATCTTGCTGATCTACTATAACTAACCTGAACTATTATATGGTTGCTCCACTATAACTAACCACTACTATTATCTAGCTGCTCCACTATAACTAACCACCACTATTATCTTGCTGATCTACTATAACTAACCACTACTATTATCTTGCTGATCTACTATAACTAACCACTACTATTATCTTGCTGATCTACTATAACTAACCACTACTATTATCTAGCTGATCTACTATAACTAACCACCACTATTATCTAGCTGATCTACTATAACTAACCACCACTATTATCTTGCTGATCTACTATAACTAACCACTACTATTATCTTGCTGATCTACTATAACTAACCACTCCTATTATCTTGCTGATCTACTATAACTAACCTGAACTATTATATGGTTGCTCCACTATAACTAACCACTACTATTATCTAGCTGCTCCACTATAACTAACCACCACTATTATCTTGCTGATCTACTATAACTAACCACTACTATTATCTAGCTGCTCCACTATAACTAACCACCACTATTATCTTGCTGATCTACTATAACTAACCACTACTATTATCTAGCTGATCTACTATAAATAACCACCACTATTATCTAGCTGATCTACTATAACTAACCACTACTATTATCTTGCTGATCTACTATAACTAACCACCACTATTATCTAGCTGATCTACTATAACTAACCACCACTATTATCTTGCTGATCTACTATAACTAACCACTACTATTATCTTGCTGATCTACTATAACTAACCACTACTATTATCTTGCTGATCTACTATAACTAACCTGAACTATTATGTGGTTGCTCCACTATAACTAACCACCACCACTTACCCACCAGCTGATGTTGCAAGGCTAACACATAATAAAACATCTTCCTGACCTCTTCTCACACACACACACACACACACACACACACACACACACACACACACACACACACACACACACACACACACACACACACACACACACACACACACACACACACACACACACACACACACACACACACACACACAAGGTCTTGTACAGTTAACCTTGTGGGGACACACAATTCAGTACAATTCAAAATCCTATTTTCCCTAAACCTAAACCTAACCCTGACCCTAACCCTATCTCTAACCTTTGCCCCAAAACCTCATCTTAACCCTAACCCTAACCTTGGCCCCTAACCCTAACATTAGCTCCTAACCCTAACCCTAAAACTAACCCTAGCTCCTAACCCTAACCCTAACCTTAGCTCCTAACCCTAACCCTAACCCTAACCCTAAAACTAACCCTAGCTTCTAACCCTAACATTAGCTCCTAACCCTAACATTAGCTCCTAACCCTAACCCTAACATTAGCTCCTAACCCTAACCCTAACCCTTAATGTAATTCTAATTCTAACACTAATTCTTACACTAAACCCCCTAGAAATAGCATTTGACCTTGTGGCGACTAACAACATGTCCCCAGTTGGTCAAAATGTTGTTTGTTTATTATTCTTGTGGAGACTTCTGGTCCCCACAAGAATAATTAAACAGGTCCACAAATACAAACAC
>NC_060186.1:16357295-16372307 GCF_021184085.1 Oncorhynchus gorbuscha | reverse complement strand
CTAACCTAGCCTAATACAACCTAAAATAACCTAAACATTAGCTCCTAACCCTAACCCCCTAACATTAGCTCCTAACCCTAACCCTAACCCTTAATGTAATTCTAATTCTAACACTAATTCTTACACTAAACCCCCTAGAAATAGCATTTGACCTTGTGGCGACTAACAACATGTCCCCAGTTGGTCAAAATGTTGTTTGTTTATTATTCTTGTGGAGACTTCTGGTCCCCACAAGAATAATTAAACAGGTCCACAAATACAAACACACACACACACACACACACACACACACACACACACACACACACACACACACACACACACACAAAAAATACTTAAGTGCCTCCTAATTATACGGGAGATACAACTGAAAGGTTATCTCCATTTAGAGAATCACCTCTTCAAGGGATAGTTCACTGTGTTTTAGTGTTTGGCCTATAACCCCCCCCACACACACACAGAGATACTGGCCCATGTCAGTAGGCCTTATGCATACATGCATCTTGAAGGAGAACGGTCATCTCCATTTAGAGTTTCACCTTTTAATACCACAGGGCCTTTAAAGAGCATCATTAGACCAGACCAGTCTATCCCTGACCCATAGCAAGACTATATAGCAGTCAAAACCAGATCCCAGGGCTTTTAAAGAGAATCTAGCATCTCCACCTCTCTCTATTAGATCATCATTAGACCAGACCAGTCTATCCCTGACCCATACCTAGACTATCGCAGTCTAAGCCATGAAGCCATGAACAGAATTTAACAATCTAACCCAGAGACATGGAGTCTTATCCTGCTGATGTCATCTTTGACTGTCGCATTGCTCGATATAGGCAATTTCCTGAGTCATGCTCTTCATGTTTGATTGTCTCTGTCCCCACAATAGCCATCTCTGTGCTGTGGTTGATTGGCTGATGTCTACTCAAGTTCATTTGACAGGACTAATCCCGCTCACAGCAACGCCACATTGTCTGAATGTTAATTACATGCGTATGGTATCAGGGTCTTCCGTCGCATAATCCCCCTTTAATTATTTGTGTCCCCACAATGACACAAGGTTCACATGGGTGATTACCACCACGTTAGATATATTGGAAAATGTGTAGGTGTTGCATCCAGGGCTGGGGGGAGGTGTGGGGGGGTTAGGAATTATTGGCATGTATTTGTGGCATTTGTGTGTGTGTGTGTGTGTGTGTGTGTGTGTGTGTGTGTGTGTGTGTGTGTGTGTGTGTGTGTGTGTGTGTGTGTGTGTGTGTGTGTGTGTGTGTGTGTGTGTGTGTGTGTGTGTCAAATCAAATCAAATGTTATTGGTCACATACACATGGTTAGCAGATGCTACTGCGAGTGTAGCAAAATGCGTGTGCTTCTAGTTCCGACAATGCAGCAATATCTAGCAGGAAATCTAACAATTCCACAACACATACCTAACACACACATCTAAGTAAAGCAATGAATAATATACATATAAATATATGGGTGAACAATGACAGAGCGGCATAGGCAAGATACAATAGATGGTATAAAATACAGTATATACATATGAGATGAGTGATGCAAGATATGTAAACATTATTAAAGTGGTATTACTAACTTGACTAGTGATCCGTTCATTAAAGTGGCCAATGTGTGTGTGCATGTGTGTGCATGTGTGTGCATGTGTGTGCACGTGTGCGCGTGTGTGTGCATGTGGGTGTGTCTGCGCTGCTTGTGTGCTGTGCTCTGCCATTCGAGCCCGGAGAGGAATGTCTCCAGCGATGCCAGACAGAACTAACTAAACATCTGCTGTTGTACGCTCTGCTCTCTCCCGGTCAGATACGTCTAGCATGAGGAAGTAACACACAGAGCTGCCATGATACACTACTCACACAGCTCAACTAGCCTCTGCAACACTGAGCAGTAGCTAGCAGCTAACGCTAAATAGCATCTGAGACAGCATGGGAGTTAGTGGTGAAAACTAAACTATCCTCTGCAACAGTGACTATTATCTAGCTAGCAAGCAGAGAAAGGTCTGTCTGTGAAATGGGAGATGGGGAGGCGGGGCCTCTTGGGTTGTGTGTTCTTCATGGGTAATGTTAAGCAGTGAGTGAAATGGGTCCCCATTGTGAATCCTTTGCATCAGTGCATATCCAGGTGTGTGTGTGTGTGTCTGTGTGTGTGTCTGTGTGTGCGTGTGCATGTGCGCGTGCGTGTGCGTGTTGTAACAGTTTTGACTTGAGGTTATTATTTATAGGGGTGCCAGGTAGGTTGTGCCTACCAGAGAAAACATTGGTTTCTCCTTTTAGTTTGGGTGGGAATGAGTCCCATCTGGTCCGTCAAGTCTACACCAATACAAAGGACTCATGTAAAAGTCAGGATGGAAATAAACTTTTCTGTACAGAAATAAACTTTAAATAAATTTGATTTGATTTGATTTGATTCATAAACCCTTAAAACATTGGAAAGAACTTCCAAAACAACTATATTATTTTGTGTGGGTTGTATTAACAACATCAAGGATTACGCACACATATAATATAACACAATGAGTTCTGGTTCCTCCAGAAATGTCCTGTACCTCAGGCCTAAAAAGAGTCCAGCCCGGTAAAGGAGTTCAGTGAACTCAAGTGAGCAATGTTTGTCCGTTCATTCAGTGTAGCGTAAACCCAGTATTAAACATACCATCAATATAACAATTATTTTACCACAGAACTTTAAAGCGTATCAACTCTTAATTAAGTCCTCAACTACATCTAACTACATAAATCACAGTATACATCACATCCAAACAAATGAAATACCGTATACAAAAAGGTGGTAGTCAGTCAGTCAGTCAGACAATCCAATCCGCCAATAGATCTCCAGCGGAGAAAGGCCACGAAGAACAGAGAGGTGTAGTCCAGGGACGGAGAGGTGTAGTCCAGGGACGGAGAGGTGTAGTCCAGGGACGGAGAGGTGTAGTCCACGGACGGAGAGGTGTAGTCCACGGACGGAGAGGTGTAGTCCACGGACGGAGAGGTGTAGTCCACGGACGGAGAGGTGTAGTCCAGGGACGGAGAGGTGTAGTCCAGGGACGGAGAGGTGTAGTCCAGGGACGGAGAGGTGTAGTCCAGGGACGGAGAGGTGTAGTCCACGGACGGAGAGGTGTAGTCCACGGACGGAGAGGTGTAGTCCAGGAACGGAGAGGTGTAGTCCAGGGACGCAAAGAGTGGATCCGATCCTGGGTAAACTCTCTTAGGCTACAAAACACACGTTTAACAGCAACAAAACAAACGGAATAGAGAAGCTTCGGAACTGAGGGTTGAACACATCCTCATGCACGTCTCCATCACAACCCTCCCTTTTGCGCAGCTAATGCTGGCTATTTAATTGGGAATTAAAGGGAAAGCGTCCTATTGGAAGGAGTTGCACTGAGACGGCTCAGAAAAATTCAGGGCCGTCACACACCTCCCTGGAAAAAGCCGACCATTGCCCTGGAAGGCACATCTTGGCCGGGGAAACCGAGAAAGGTCTCCTCATCGCTTTCCTCTACAAAAATATTTGTGACTTTTTGGAGCTCATGCTCCTCAGCTGAGGGGTCACAGGCCTTAAGGTGTGAGACTTCTGGGTCTGGGAATCCGAGAAAAGTCTCCTCACTTTCCTCTTCAAAGATATCCAGGACCTTGCGGCGCTCAATCGCCTCCAATTCCTCAGCCGAGGGGTAACAGGCCTTAAGGCGTGAGACATGGACAATGCGCATATCTTCACCCGTGTCCTCTTTCACCACTCGGTAGTTCAAAGGGCCCATCTGCTCCACAATCCTATATGGTCCTTGCCATTTAGGAGCGAGCTTGGCCGAGAAGAATTGTTCAGCTTTCGAGTAAGGATGAGAGCGAAGCCACACCCGATTACGAAGCTGGAACTGCATGTCTCGTCTGTTCTTATCATAATTTCTCTTCTGCTTGAGTCGAGCCTGGATCATGTTCTTTGAGACAAGAGCTCTCAAGTCATGGAGATGGACTACCTGGTCATAGCAAGCAGCGTCTGGAGTAAGCTGCTGGGGCTGTAGCACCATATCCAAGGGTCCTCGGAGAGGATGACTTAGGTTCAGCTCTGCAGGTGTGACTCCAGTGGACTCTTGCACTGCAGAATTCAGGGCAAATCGAAACTCGTGAAGTTGCTTGTCCCAGTGTTTGTGCTGGGTCCCTACATAGGAAGCAATCATTGTCTTCAAGGTTCGATTTACTCTCTCAGTGAGATTGGTCTGTGGGTGATAGGCCGTGGTCAACTTCTGCCTCAGGTTCCATCTTTGGCAGGTCTCCTCAAAGAGATCAGAGACAAATTGGGAACCTCGATCAGACAGGATGTAATCAGGCACTCCCCAGCGAGTCAGGATCTCTTTCGTAAGGATGTTAGAGACGGTCCTTGCTGTGGCCTGACGCAGGGAAAAGAGCTCCACCCACTTTGAATAATAATCAACAAAAACAATCATGTACACATTCTGATTGGAGCTTCTAGGAAATGGCCCATCAAATCCACTCCTAACATTTCCCAAGGTCGGGTAACCACCGTTTGCTGCAACTTGCCAGCAGGCTTTCTACCTTCTGGTTTGTACATTTGACAAACCTGACAATTTCGGATGTGTGACTTCACATCCATGCTCAGATGTGGCCAGTAGAGTAACGCTTGCAACCGCTTGTAGGTTTTGAACCTGCCCAAATGACCAGCTAATGGGTCTTCATGGAAATGTTGAAGCAGTTGTAGGCGTAGAGTTTCCGGTATGTACATTTGGTGGAGTGTTCTGTGAGGTAGTTGTACGACTCGGTAGACTTTATCTTCAATGATGGTCAGCTTTGTGGTAGGATTGACTAGCTTTTCTCCATCTTCTAGGATAGTCTGGTACAAAGCCTGTACTTCTGGATCATCCTGTTGGGCTTTCCATATGGCCTCATCAGAGATGGGAAAGTCCGTTTTGGGCGAGTCTCGACTGCTTGACAGGACAGTAGAACATGTAAGATGAGGGCCACCATTATCACAAGCAGGAGCTCTGGACAAGGCATCTGGAACAGTGTTGTATTTTCCTTTCCTGTATTCTACTGTAAAGGTGAACTCTTGCAACCGTAGAGCCCATCTTATGAGTCTGGTGCTTGGTTTGTTGGTCTTGAACACCCACACAAGGGAGGAATGGTCAGTGACCACAGTGAAGTGTCTTCCCTCCAAGTAGTACCTCCACTTTTCCAAAGCCCAGACAACTGCAAGGCACTCTTGCTCGGTTGTGGAGTAGTTCCGTTCTGCTCCATTCAATGTCCGACTGGCGAACGCTAGCACTTCTTCAGTGCCAAGTCCAGTCTGTTGGACTAGGACAGCACCAAGTCCAACATCACTTGCATCAGTGTAAACAACAAAAGGGCAATCAAAGTTGGGATGACCTAAAATGGGAGGTGTGACGAGATGTCGTTTCAGGGTTTCAAAGGAAGTCTGGCACTCTGCCGTCCATTGGAATTTCGCTCCCTTTCGCTTCAACGCGTTGAGGGGTTCTGCCACCTGGGAGAAGTTCGACACAAACCGATGGTACCATCCAGCCATACCAAGGAACCGTTGAAGGGCCTTGAGTGTGGTTGGCACAGGGAAGTCTTGTACAGCCTTTGTCTTTTCAGGATCCACATGAATGCCGTCGAAAGACACAATATGGCCAAGGAACTTCAGGGAGGTTTGGCAGAAGTTGCTCTTCTTCATATTTAAGGTCAGACCAGCTTCTCTTAGCTGTTAACCATCCATGAGATCCTGGAGTCATTGTCTGGCACTGTTGTGTTCACTACCCTTGACCTCAATAGTGGTTATTGGCAGGTTGAGATGGACCAGGAAAGCAAGGACAAGACTGCTTTTGTCTGTGCTGAGGGCTTGTTTTCCTTTAAGGTGATGCCCTTTGGATTAAAGAATGCCCCTGCCACTTTCCAAAGACTCATGGAGATTGCGTTAGGTGAGCTCAAAGGGAAGATCTGTTTCGTCTACCTGGATGATATAATTATCTATATCCTAGAGGCAGCGAAAACAGAGAGGTGGCATTATGAGGAGCTAGCACAGCAGTGCGGCTGGAAGCCCTAGAGGCAGCCCCAAAAATGTATTGGAGGGGGCACACGGGGCGTGTAGCGAAGGCAGGTAGGAGACCTGCGCCAACTTCCCGTGCTTACCAGAGAGAGAGGGACCCGGGCAGGCACTGTAACACGGGCAGGCACCGTGTTATGCGGTGGAGCGCACAGTTTCCCCAGTGTGTGCATAGCCCGGTGCTGTACATTCCAGTTCCTCGTATCGGCCAGGCTAGATTAGGCATCGAGCCAGGTGCCATGAAGCCGGCTCTACGCATCTGGTCTCCAGTGCATCTCCTCGGGCCGGCGTACATGGCACCAGCCTTACGCATGGTGTCCCCGGTTCGCCAGCACAGCCCAGTGCCGGCTATTCCACCTCGCCGCACTGGCCTGGCTAGCGGGAGCATTCAACCAGGTAAGGTTGGGCAGGCTCGGTGCTCAAGACGTCCAGTGCCACCTCCATGCACCAGCCCTCCGGTGGCAACCCCCCGCACCAGGCTGTCTCTCCGTCTTCTGCCTAAAGGTGTTCCCGCCTGTCCAGCGCTGCCAGAGCCTTCCTCCTGCCCAGCGCTGTCAGAGTCTTCCGTCTGTCCTGAGCCGCCAGAGTCTTCCGTCTGTCCTGAGTCGCCAGAGTCTTCCGTCTGTCCTGAGTCGCCAGAGTCTCCAGTCTGTCCTGAGTTGTCAGAGCCGCCAGTCTGTCCTGAGCTGCTAGAGTCTCACGTCTGTCCTGAGCTGTCAGAGCCGCCAGTCCGTCCTGAGCCGTCAGTCAGCCAGGAGCTGCCAGAGCCGTCAGTCAGCCAGGAGATGCCAGAGCCGTCAGTCAGCCAGGAGCCGCCAGAGCCATCAGCCAGCCAGGAGCTGCCAGAGCCGTCAACCAGCCAGGAGCTGCCAGAGCCGTCAGCCAGCCAGGATTTGCCATAGCCGTCAACCAGCCAGGAGCTGCCAGAGCCGTCAGTCAGCCAGGAGCTGCCTGAGCCGTCAACCAGCCAGGAGCTGCCAGAGCAGTCAGTCAGCCAGGATTTTCCATAGCCGTCAACCAGCCAGGAGCTGCCAGAGCCGTCAGCCAGCCAGGAGCTGCCAGAGCCGCAGCCAGCCAGGAGCTGCCAGAGCAGTCAGCCAGCCAGGAGCTGCCGGACCTGCCCTTCACCCGGAGCAGCTGGAGTGTCCTGCCTGTCTGGTGCTTGTCGGAGTCTCCTGCCTGTCTGGCGCTGCCGGAGTCTACCGTCCATTCGGACTCGTGGCGTGGGTCCCCAGTCCAAAATCGGCGGCGAGGGTCGCCGTTCTAAAAAGGCCACGGAGGTGGGCTAAGAGGCACACCAAAATTTGGTGAAGTGGGGTCCACGTTCCGCTCCAAAGCCGCCACCGCGAACAGACGCCACCCAGACCCTCCCCTATAGGTTCAGGTTTTGAGGCCGGAGTCCGCACCTTTGGGGGGGTCATTTGTCTTTATTAAAAACATTATGGACACTTACGACGCTGCATCT
This sequence comes from Oncorhynchus gorbuscha, assembly GCF_021184085.1. Lineage (NCBI taxonomy): Eukaryota > Metazoa > Chordata > Actinopteri > Salmoniformes > Salmonidae > Oncorhynchus > Oncorhynchus gorbuscha. The sequence continues at coordinate 16,364,782 of NC_060186.1, read as the reverse complement.
TTGTCCGATCCTTACTCCTCTTCAGACGAAGAGGAGATCTGTCATAACATCAGCTATAGTGAAATAATACTTGTTGATTTCCTCTATCGCTTAAAGAGGTGTACTGTCCACCTGGTCATTGTGTGGTATGTAATAATAAATCGTCACCTTCAGATGGCTGTGGTTTCAGAGAGAAGCCAGCTGCGAGCCTGCAACCAGGCACAGAGGGTTGACATCCTTGTCCTGCTCTTATGCTGACAAATATAGCTTTATGCTGTGTAATAGCCTACTAAATAGGCTAGGACATTTCATACATAAATGAAGTAGCTCAGGTCTTGAAAATATGGACAACTTTTTCTTCCTCCCTATCCTCGCTGGACTTTCTTTTATTCAGTTTCTTCTTTACATCAGCAAAGAAGGACTCCATGTTTCAGAACTCACTGTCATGTTGTTTGTAATAATGAATGTCGGACCAAGGCGTAGCATACTTTGAATTCCACATACTTTTAATGAATAAAGTGAAACTTAAGTAAATACAAAACAAATAAAGAATAAACAAACCGTGACGACAATGCAGTGCAAACAGGCAACTGAACATAAACAATATCCCATAACCCACAGGTGGAAAAAATGCAACTTAAGTATGATCCCCAATTAGAGACAACGATAACCAGCTGCCTCTAATTGGGAGTCATACAAATCACCAACATAGAAAATCAAACCTAGAACCCCACATAGAAAATATAAACTAGAACAAAAACCCTGGTCACGCCCCTGACCTACTCTACCATACAAAATACAGGTTTTCTATAGCCAGGACGTGACACTCACTTTATATAGAGGGGCCATCACACTGTGGTAAATAAAGCCAGTTTGTTATTTAGAATGTCTTCTTTCTGTTTTTAGAGGGAGAGAATCCAAAAGCCCACCGTGCCTATTTTTAGAAAATTGTGCATCCACATGACAAGTGTAATTGCACCATTGTATTTAGCCAAGTACTCTCTCAACTTCAGCACCACCCGCCAGCAATGTTTTTGTTATTGCCTGATGCAGGACTCTAGGGGCTGAGAAGAGAGACTCTTAGAATGAAACATTCACACCTCCATTCATTTACGAAAATGGTCAGACCAACGTGTGTGTGTGTGTGTGTGTGTGTGTGTGTGTGTGTGTGTGTGTGTGTGTGTGTGTGTGTGTGTGTGTGTGTGTGTGTGTGTGTGTGTGTGTGTGTGTGTGTGTGTGTGTGTGTGTGTGTGTGTGTGTGTGTGTGTGTGTGTGTGTGTGTGTGTGTGTGTGTGTGTGTGTGTGTGTGTGTGTGTGTGTGTTAGAGCAGAGGGTAGTGCTGAGCGATTAGTGCCTTTTGAGGTCAGTTCAAGTTTCATTTACATTATTAAAACATAAACCTATTTTTTGATTTCGGTTTCGATAATTCTTCGGGACATTATATGCACAATGTGTTATGTGGGTTGAATGCCTTAACAACACAGAATAAAACAATGAATATAAGTCCCATGATGGTAGTGACTGCCCATTATCGCTTATCAGCTATTAACAATCATTTATTCACGTCACTTTACTTTAATCAAATATTTCAGTTGGTATGTATACTACATTTGTTTTAGGCCTATTCGATTACTTTATTATTTAATTACGAGTCATCATCTCATCTCTATAGATTTAGCTGCTACCTATGCTGCCTGAAAAATCCCTATTTTAGTAGTTCTTCAATGTAAAAAGGCATAAAGAGATACCTCATGAAGCAACTGCACTCTGTCCCTCTCAATTGCGTTCTTCTCTCTTCTCCATCTCAGAACGGACAAGTACGCACAATGGAGTATGGTCATTGTAGTTAATTAACACGTTTTCTGCGCTAAACTACGTATAATATGGGCCTGTTGGAAACTACAACTCCCTACAACGTCGCACAGTTTCAAGCATGATCTAATTTATCGCTAGAGAAACTGCTCACTGCTCTCACTGAAAAAAAACCTGAAGGAAATGGTCAATTAGTTGTTTAAAAACCGAAAATAACCAACATTTTGGTTAATCGCTCAGCACTAGCAGAGGGTCAAAGAGAAGGAGAGAAAGTGGGAGAGAATTATTCACACACATAGGTACACATCTACCCGGTTAAAGAGTCCTGGGGGAGCTCTTCTCAGTGTGTAGGAAAAGACATTAATAAAACGCCCCTTTAACCCTCACCACCATAAAGGCCCTCTTTGTCCAACCTCACAGGACTCTCTTTCTCCTCGCCTCACTCCCTCGTTCCCCTCTCCTTCTCTTTTCAGATTTTTGCAATCTTGCCCTTTTGTTTTCCTCTCCATGCCTCCATCCCTCCATCCTGCTCTCCATCCCTCCTCTATAGCTGATATTCTATTCATGAGGGTCAGTGGGCTACAGTGCTACAGTGTTGCTGCCCTACACAGCCAAGACCTCTGAACCCAAACACAGCTAAACTCTGACCCCTAGCAGCGCTGGCTTTGGCCCCTGTACCGCCCGTTAATCACATGATAGTCAGATGACCCAGTTCTGGCAGGATAATGGGCTGAGAGGGAGCTCTGCTCGACACTGCCTGTACATTTCTGTGTCTGTGGTATTGCTGTGTGTGTGTGTGTGTGTGTGTGTGTGTGTGTGTGTGTGTGTGTGTGTGTGTGTGTGTGTGTGTGTGTGTGTGTGTGTGTGTGTGTGTGTGTGTGTGTGTGTGTGTGTGTGTGTGTGTGTGTGTGTGTGTGTGTGTGTGTGCATTTGTTTTTTGTCAATGTGTCCATAACCCTCCTCAGTGGGTGCTCCTTTTCTCTGAAGTCTCTAGGACAGGTCATATTTCTAACTCTGTGGCCCATATTCATATTCCAGAGGACAATGAAAGCCTTTAGCCACGTGGGCCGGGCCACTAGTATGGAGCTGAGGTCTTAACGGCGCCTCTGTCTGTGTCCCTATGTTCTCACGCAGGACCGAAGATCACATGTCTCACACAATCACACACACACACACGCATACAGTGCATTCCACACACCGGGACGGGACGGGGCGCCATCTCTGACCCTGTCAGTCAGTGGGCTGAGAGATGAGGAAAGAGAGCATTGTGCCTTTGTCTGTGTCTGTCTGTCTATCCGTCCGTCTGTCTGTAGCCATATCTGTATCGTTGGATCTGTCATCTGTGTCTGTGTCTGTCTGTGTCTGTCTGTCTCTGTGTCTGTGTCTGTCATCGGTGTCTGTGTCTGTCATCTGTGTCTGTGTCTGTCTGTGTCTGTCTCTGTGTCTGTCTGTCTCTGTCTCTGTCTCTGTCTCTGTCTCTGTCTCTGTCTCTGTCTCTGTCTCTGTCTCTGTCCTGTCTCTGTCTCTGTCTCTGTCTCTGTCTCTGTCTCTGTCTCTGTCTCTGTCTCTGTCTCTGTCTCTGTGCCTGGCTCTGTGCCTGTCACTGTGTCTGTCTCTGTGCCTGTCTCTGTTCCTGTCTCTGTCTCTGGCTCTGTGCCTGGCTCTGTGCCTGTCTCTGTGTCTGTCTCTGTGCCTGTCTCTGTGTCTGTCTCTGTGTCTGTCTCTGTTGCTGTGTCTGTTTATGGCTGTGTCTGTGTCTGTCTCTGTCTCTGTCTCTGTCTCTGTCTCAGTCTCAGACTCTGTGTATGTTTATGGATGTCCCTGTCCCTGTCCCTGTCCCTGTCCCTGTCCCTGTCCCTGTCCCTGTCCCTGTCCCTGTCCCTGTTTCTGTCTGTGTTTCTGTGTATGTGACAATCCCCTTCTCTTAATCTGTTTGTGTCTCTGAATGTGTCATTGTACTGTACCTCACTGTAATCTGGACATGAACCTTTAAGGAATGTTGACTAAACTGGGAAGAATCTATCAGGAATGTTCTGAGGAACCCACAATCAGATAGTTAGCTGGGCGCCTAGATCAACAGGGAACTGGCTTATTTCCGGTGAGATTTATGGTTGTCCTCAATGTCCTACTTTCCCGTAGCTTTCCCCTCCTCCCACCTCTCAGAGTAAAAACTCTCTTTCCCTAGAGGACTCCTTGGCTCTAGAAAGAGGGCAACTTTATTTTGCACCATCTCTCTCTCTCTCTCTCTCTCTCTCTCTCTCTCTCTCTCTCTCTCTCTCTCTCTCTCTCTCTCTCTCTCTCTCTCTCTCTCTCTCTCTCACACACACTTTTTTTTCGCTCTCCTCCTTCCCTCTCCCCTCCTGGTCCTGCTACCAGCTGGGCTTGGCTGGGGACCAACATGCCCAGAGCTCTGGGTATTTTTGGGGTTCTGCCCGACTGGATCCTCCGTTCTGGTATGCCATGCGTGCATGTGTGTGTCTCTGTCTGGAGCACTGAGCTGCTATATCTTATTGTGCTTTCTGCTCTCATCCATCAACTCTCTCATGCTGCTCTTCTCTCTCTTCATCCTACTTCCTCTCTTTCTCCCCCCCTCTCTCTCTCTCTTTCTCTCCATCTCTCCCTATCTCTCTCTCTCTCTCTCTCTCTCTCTCTCTCTCTCTCTCTCTCTCTCTCTCTCTCTCTCTCTCTCTCTCTCTCCCCTATCTCTCTCTCTCTCTCTCTCTCTCTCTCTCTCTCTCTCTCTCTCTCTCTCTCTCTCTTGTACAGAGAACTCTTCACCCTGTGTACAGAACATTGTTTCCACCTGTCTCTCCTCCCACACATGCTGACCCCCCTGACCTGTGCTTCAGTTTGTTTACTCAAATAAAGCACTATTATTCTCCTCATTATTCTCACTGTCTCTGTCCCTTCCTCTTTTACTAAACGGCAATGTGTGGTGCCTAGGATGAATTGTTCTGTTTCCAGTGTTATAACAATGAACGGCCTTGCGAAGTATGTTAGGTATATGAATGTGTTTGTGTGAGCTGTTTGTTCTCTGTAGCAATTGTTGAGCAGTGGACAGCTAAAGGCTTATTTTGCTAACGTGCGACAACCTTATTACTCACATAACTTTATTTTTCTGACGTCAATTTTGAACTTGTTTTGAAAGAAGTACTTGTGCCCAGTATATGGAATGATCTAGTAATATTTCAGAAGATTTCAGCATGTTTGTGCTGTCAAGAAGACGTCGGCCTAAGTGTTTGGGTCTTGTGTGTTAGTTCATCTTTGATGAGCAATATGCCCTAATAACTTTTCTTTTCCTCTTACTTCTCTCTCTCTCTCTCTCCCTCTCTCTCTCTCTCTCTTCCTCTTAATTCCCTCCCTCCCTCCCTCCCTCCCTCCCTCCCTCCCTCCCTCTGGTTCAGTGGGTTTCTAAAAGCCTTGTTGGTTGGTTGGAGGCTGAGAGGTTTAGCTAGAAGGTTCCGGCGGGATTTGGGGTTGTAACGGCGTAGCTTCTTTTGAAGTGCTGCTGGAGATTCTCTCTCTGTGCATCACTCAGGCCTCGTAAACGCAGAGCAGAAAAGACCGTAGAATTGCTTCGGGGACCAGCGAGAGATTGTGTGTGCACACACCCGTTATGTTCCATGACTTCACAGTTTCTCTCAGAGTTATGTTCTCCACGTTTGCGAAAAGATCTCTGGGTCCTTTAAGATTTGTTTCAGACCTCCAATATGGGATTGATTAGCATTGCTGTTTCACTTTCAGCTGTAGGAAAATAACATAAGACAGACACGTCCTCTCCTTCCTGTGAGGGAAAGGTTCATTGGTTGTTTGATTGTTTGGTTCTTTTCAAATACTGTTGCAGATCCACCTCATATCAAAATGTAACAGTACGTTCTGTATTTTGTAGTGCAGCAGGAGTTCCATTGTGTATTGTGGATGTGTTAGGCAGAGACCTGAGAGAGAGTGGGATCCAGGTTTGTGGTGCTGTGTCACTGTGGCTTGTCTGTGTCCTGCTATTAAAGGGCATGGCTGAACACAGGCAGCTTCCTCTAAAGGGGACAGAGGCCTCCATCAAACAGCACACACACTCTCCATACGTCGCCTCTGTCAGATGAGAGGAAAATCTAAACCCTCTGTGTGGAGCGAGCTGTTCCTTTCGGTAAAATAACTCTCCTGTGGTGAACACACACACACACACACACACACACACACACACACACACACACACACACACACACACACACACACACACACACACACACACACACACACACACACACACACACACACACACACACACACACACACACACACACACACACACACACACACACATTCATAGCACTGCCCTAGACAAAAAGCTATTCCCCACTTCTTCACCGTTCCTGCACTTGTGTGTGCTCCTGTGTGTGTGGGAGAGTGTTTGTGCTTCCCTGCATGTGTGTGTTCATGCTTCAGTGTGTGTGTGTGCTGTGGGATCCCTCATCACTCATCCCTGTCTCCCTCTCCTCCCAGTTGTGTACTAATGAGGCAGGTGACAGTGTGGGTCTGAAGGATGGAACACAGTGTCAGCAGACCTGCTACCATTACTGCTTTAGTTTGCATGACAACCTGAGGGGATAGACACATCTGAGAATGGAGAGGAGAGGGAGAGGGGGAGGAGAATGAGAGGAACAGAGGAGGAGGGGAAGGGAAATGGAGAAAGGAAGAGGGGGGGGGAGAAGTAGAGGCAGAGGAGAAGGAGAGGAGGAGAGAAAGGTAAATGGAAGAGGAGGAGAGGGGAAGGGAGGGAGAGGGAAATGGAGAGAGAGGGTGAAGGGAGGGAGAGGGAAATGGAGAGAGAGAGGGTGAGGGTGAACACAAACCTGATGGGAGACCTATATAGGACAAACATCATTTGAATTTCACCTTTATATTTTAACATTATTTTTGTTGATAATAATAATAACAGGTAGTTCAGTCAAAATATCCTGTGGTAAAACACTCCATTCCAGATTCTACATCAGTGTTATGGTCTTAAGTACCAGCACCGCCCTGTACCTCTCCAATTCTCTGCTAGTGCTTACAGCAAGAATGGCTGAACAGATAAACATAGAGTGTTTACGTGGTCAAAGCACCAGAGGAGAGCAGAGGAAGGGAGGGATGCACAGAGTAGATGAATGAATAGATGGATTAGCAGGAGTCAGACAGCTGAGAGACATATGCAGGACAGAGACTGCTGCACTAGAGATGTTGTCTGTTGGGTTGAAGAGGGATGGGTGGGCTTTCTCTTTCTTACACACACACACACACACACACACACACACACACACACACACACACACACACACACACACACACACACACACACACACACACACACACACACACACACACACACACACACACACACACACACACACACACACACACACACACACACACACTGATTCTCTCTCCTCTGCACTTCAGTTCTTGGTGTTCACACTCCCTCTCTGCGGTTACCATCATTATCCTCATATCTATAAATATCAGCCACTCTCTCTTCTCTGTGTTCTCTCGCTCCCTCGCTTCTTTCCCTTCATCTCTGTTTCCTCTTCATTCTGGGTCACCTGCTCAGCCCTGACGGAATTATTCCTCCTGAGTTTGAGTCACAGTTTAGCGGGGAGAAGGAGGACAACGCATAGGAGAGATATTCTTACACACACACTTGCACACTTGCACACCAACACATA
>NC_060186.1:16351709-16357195 GCF_021184085.1 Oncorhynchus gorbuscha | reverse complement strand
ACACACACACACACAGCCAGAACCCTCCACAGAGCAAAGTATGGCAGAGACACACACACACACACACACACACACACAAGCCAGACCTCCACAGAGCAAAGGTATGGCAGAAACACACACACACACACACACACACACACACACAGCCAGAACCCTCCACAGAGCAAAGGTATGGCAGAGAGACACACACACACACACACACACAGCCAGAACCCTCCACAGAGCAAAGGTATGGCAGAGAGACACACACACACACACACACACACACAGCCAGAACCCTCCACAGAGCAAAGGTATGGCAGATGACACACACACACACACACACACACACACAGCCAGCACCCTCCACACAGCACACACATGGCACAGCGACACACACCCACACACGCACAGCTGTGAACCCTCCACAGAGCACAGCATGCAGAGCGACACACACACACACACACACAGCCAGAACGCCTCCAGCCGAGCAAAGGTATGGGCAGAGAGACAGTCACACACACACACACACAGCCAGAACCTCTACAGAGCAAAGGTATGCAGAGACACACACACACACACACACAGCCAGAACTCCACAGAGCAAAGGTATGGCAGAGAGACACACGCACACACACACACACACAGCCAGAACGCCTCCACAGAGCAAAGGTATGGCAGAGAGACACACACACACACACACACACAGCCAGAACCCTCCACAGAGCAAAGGTATGGCAGAGAGACACACACACACACACACACACACACACAGCCAGAACCCTCCACAGAGCAAAGGTATGGCAGAGAGACACACACACACACACACACACACACACACACACACACAGCCAGAACGCCTCCACAGAGCAAAGGTATGGCAGAGACACACACACACACACACACACAGCCAGAACCCTCCACAGAGCAAAGGTATGGCAGAGAGACACATCACACACACACACACAGCCAGAACCCTCTCCACAGAGCAAAGGTGTATGGCAGAGAGACACACACACACACACACACACACAGCCAGAACCGCTCCACAGAGCAAAGGTATGGCAGAGAGACAGCCACACACACACACACAGCCAGAACCCTCCACAGAGCAAAGGTATGGCAGAGACACACACACACACACGCACAGCCAGAACCCTCCACAGAGCAAAGGTATGGCAGAGACACACACACACACACACACAGCCAGACACACCACACACACAGGTATGGCAGAGCACACACACACACACACACACACACACACAGCCAGAACGCCTCCACAGAGCAAAGGTATGGCAGAGAGCACACACACACACACACACACACACAGCCAGAACTCCCACAGAGCAAAGGTATGGCAGAGAGACACACACACACACACACACAGCCAGAACCCTTCCACAGAGCAAATATGGCAGAGAGACACACACACACACACACAGCCAGAACCCTCCACAGAGCAAAGGTATGGCAGAGAGACACACACACACACACACAGCCAGAACGCTCCACAGAGCAAAGGTATGGCAGAGAGACACACACACACACACACACACACACACACACACACACACACACACACACACACACACACACACACACACACACACACACACACACACACACACACACACACACACACACACACACACACACACACACACACACACACACACACAGCCAGAACCCTCCACAGAGCAAAGGTATGGCAGAGAGACACACACACACACACACACACAGCCAGAACCCTCCACAGAGCAAAGGTATGGCAGAGAGACACACACACACACACACAGCCAGAACGCTCCACAGAGCAAAGGTATGGCAGAGACACACACACACACACACACAGCCAGAACGCTCCACAGAGCAAAGGTATGGCAGAGACACACACACACACACACACACACCCAGAACGCTCCACAGAGCAAAGGTATGGCAGAGAGACAGTCACACACACACACACAGCCAGAACGCTCCACAGAGCAAAGGTATGGCAGAGACACACACACACACACACACACACAGCCAGAACGCTCCACAGAGCAAAGGTATGGCAGAGAGACACACACACACACAGCCAGAACGCTCCAAAGAGCAAAGGTATGGCAGAGAGACACACACACACACAGCCAGAACGCTCCACAGAGCAAAGGTATGGCAGAGAGACACACACAGCCAGAACGGCTCCACCAGAGCAAAGGTATGGCAGAGAGACACACACACACACACAGCCAGAACGCTCCACAGAGCAAAGTGTATGGCAGAGAGCCTGCACACACACACACACACAGCCAGAACCCTCCACAGAGCAAAGGTATGGCAGAGAGACACACACACACACACACAGCACAGGGCCATCCACAGAGCAAAGGTATGGCAGAGAGACACACACACACACACACACAGCCAGAACGCTCCACAGAGCAAAGGTATGGCAGAGAGACACACACACACACAGCCAGAACGCTCCACAGAGCAAAGGTATGGCAGAGACACACACACACACACACAGCCAGAACGCTCCACAGAGCAAAGGTATGGCAGAGAGACAGTCACACACACACACACAGCCAGAACGCTCCACAGAGCAAAGGTATGGCAGAGACACACACACACACACACACACACACACACACACACACACACACACACACACACACACACACACACAGCCAGAACGCTCCACAGAGCAAAGGTATGGCAGAGAGACACACACACACACACACACAGCCAGAACCCTCCACAGAGCAAAGGTATGGCAGAGAGACACACACACACACAGCCAGAACCCTCCACAGAGCAAAGGTATGGCAGAGAGACACACACACCACACACACACAGAGCAAAGGTATGGCAGAGACACACACACACACACACACACAGCCAGAACCCTCCACAGAGCAAAGGTATGGCAGAGAGACACACACACACACAGCCAGAACCCTCCACAGAGCAAAGGTATGGCAGAGAGACACACACACACACAGCCAGAACGCTCCACAGAGCAAAGGTATGGCAGAGAGACACACACACACACAGCCAGAACGCTCCACAGAGCAAAGGTATGGCAGAGAGACACACACACACACACACAGCCAGAACCCTCCACAGAGCAAAGGTATGGCAGAGAGACACACACACACACACACACAGCCAGAACCCTCCACAGAGCAAAGGTATGGCAGAGAGACACACACACACACACACAGCCAGAACCCTCCACAGAGCAAAGGTATGGCAGAGAGACACACACACACACACACACACAGCCAGAACCCTCCACAGAGCAAAGGTATGGCAGAGAGACACACACACACACACACACAGCCAGAACCCTCCACAGAGCAAAGGTATGGCAGAGACACACACACACACACACACACACACACACACACACACACACACACACACACACACACACACACACACACACACACACACACACACACACACACACACACACACACACACACACACACACACACACAGCCAGAACCCTCCACAGAGCAAAGGTATGGCAGAGAGACACACACACACACACACACACAGCCAGAACCCTCCACAGAGCAAAGGTATGGCAGAGAGACACACACACACACACACACAGCCAGAACCCATCCACAGAGCAAAGGTATTAGAGACAGTCACACACACACACACAGCCAGAACGCTCACCACAGAGCAAAGTATGGCAGAGACACACACACACACACACACACACACACACACACACACACACACAGCCAGAACGCTCCACAGAGCAAAGGTATGGCAGAGACACACACACACACACACACACACACACACAGCCAGAACGCTCCACAGAGCAAAGGTATGGCAGAGAGACACACACACACACACACAGCCACCCTCACTCCACAGAGCAAAGGTATGGCAGAGAGACACACACACACACACACACACACAGCCAGAACGCTCCACAGAGCAAAGGTATGTGAGAGAGACACACACACACACACACACACACAGCCAGAACGCTCCACAGAGCAAAAGGTATGGCAGAGACACACACACACACACACACAGCCAGAACGCTCCACAGAGCAAAGGTATGGCAGAGACACACACACACACACACACACAGCCAGAACGCTCCACAGAGCAAAGGTATGGCAGAGAGACAGTCACACACACACACACAGCCAGAACGCTCCACAGAGCAAAGGTATGGCAGAGAGACAGTCACACACACACACACAGCCAGAACGCTCCACAGAGCAAAGGTATGGCAGAGAGACAGTCACACACACACACACACAGCCAGAACGCTCCACAGAGCAAAGGTATGGCAGAGAGACAGTCACACACACACACACACAGCCAGAACGCTCCACAGAGCAAAGGTATGGCAGAGAGACAGTCACACACACACACACACAGCCAGAACGCTCCACAGAGCAAAGGTATGGCAGAGAGACAGTCACACACACACACACACAGCCAGAACGCTCCACAGAGCAAAGGTATGGCAGAGAGACAGTCACACACACACACACACAGCCAGAACGCTCCACAGAGCAAAGGTATGGCAGAGAGACAGTCACACACACACACACACAGCCAGAACGCTCCACAGAGCAAAGGTATGGCAGAGAGACAGTCACACACACACACACACAGCCAGAACCCTCCACAGAGCAAAGGTATGGCAGAGACAGTCACACACACACACACACAGCCAGAACGCTCCACAGAGCAAAGGTATGGCAGAGAGACAGTCACACACACACACACACAGCCAGAACGCTCCACAGAGCAAAGGTATGGCAGAGAGACACACACACACACACACACAGCCAGAACGCTCAGCCGAGCAAAGTTAAGAGTTAAGATGGAGAATCACTCACTCACAGCTAAGGTTTTTTTTTGCTACAGAGCAAAAGTAAGGAATAAACACAAAGGCATACTGTACAGTACACATGGATACATTCTATAGGGCGACCGATTAGGATTTTTCAACGCCGATGCCGATTATTGAAGGACCAAAAAGGCCGATACCGATTAATCTGCCGATTAAAAAAAGGCTTATTTGTAATAATGACAATTACAACAATACTGAATTAACACTTATTTTAACTTAATATAAAACATCAATAAAATCAATTTAGCCTCAAAGAAATAATGAAACATGTTCAATTTGGTTTAAATAATGCAAAAACAAAGTGTCGGGGAAGAAAGTAATATTTGCCATGTAAAATATGTGCCATGTAAGAAAGCTAATGTTTAAGTTCCTTGCTCAGAACATGAGAACATATGAAAGTTGGTGGTTCCTTTAACATGAGACTTCAATATTCCAAGGTAAGAGGTTTTAGGTTATAGTTAATATAGTATTTATAGGACTATTTCTCTATACCATTTGTATTTCATATACCTTTGACTATTGGATGTTCTTATAGGCACTATAGTATTGCCAGTGTAACAGTATAGCTTCCGTCCCCTCCTTGCCCCTACCTGGGCTGGAACCAGGTAGGGGCAAATCT
>NC_060186.1:16326709-16346709 GCF_021184085.1 Oncorhynchus gorbuscha | reverse complement strand
CCCTCACCTCTCCATCCCCACAGCATCTCTCTGTTTTCCCACCTCCCCATCCCCACAGCATCTCTCTGTTTTCCCTCACCTCCCCATCCCCACAGCATCTCTCTGTTTTCCCTCACCTCCCCATCCCCACAGCATCTCTCTGTTCGCTCACCTCCCCATCTCCACAGCATCTCTCTGTTTTTCGCTCACCTCCCCATCCCCACAGCATCTCTCTGTTTTCCCTCACCTCCCCATCTCCCACAGCATCTCTGTTTTCCCTCACCTCCCCATCCCCACAGCATCTCTGTTTTCCCTCACCTCCCCATCCCCACAGCATCTCTCTGTTCACTCTCTGTTCACCCTCACCTCCCCATCCCCACAGCATCTCTCTGTTTTCGCTCACCTCCCCATCTCCACAGCATCTCTCTCTTTTTCCCTCACCTCCCCATCTCCACAGCATCTCTCGGTTTTCCCTCACCTCTCCATTACATTTAACATTTACATTTAAGTCATTTCAGACCTCTTATCCAGAGCGATTACAAATCTGGTGCATTCCCCACAGCATCTCTGTTCGCTCTCGGTTTCCCCCACCTCACCATCCCCACAGCATCTCTCTGTTCGCTCTCTGTTTTCCCTCACCTCCCCATCCCCACAGCATCTCTCTGTTCGCTCTCTGTTTTCCCTCACCTCCCCATCCCCACAGCATCTCTCTGTTTTCCCTCACCTCCCCATCCCCCAGCATCTCTCTGTTTTCCCTCACTCTCTGTTTTCCCTCACCTCCCCATCCCCACAGCATCTCTCTGTTCGCTCTCTGTTTTCCCTCACCTCCCCATCCCCACAGCATCTCTCTGTTTTCCCTCACCTCCCCATCCCCACAGCATCTCTCTGTTCGCTCTCTGTTTTCCCTCACCTCCCCATCCCCACATCATCTCTCTGTTCGCTCTCTGTTTTCCCTCACCTCCCCATCCCCACAGCATCTCTCTGTTCGCTCTCTGTTTTCCCTCACCTCCCCATCCCCACATCATCTCTCTGTTCCACAGCTCTCTGTTTTCCCTCACCTCCCCATCCCCACAGCATCTCTCTGTTTTCGCCTCTCTGTTTTCCCTCACCTCCCCATCCCCACAGCATCTCTCTGTTTTCCTCACCTCCCCATCCCCACAGCATCTCTCTGTTTCTCTCTGTTTTCCCTCACCTCCCCATCCCCACAGCATCTCTCTGTTTTCCTCACCTCCCCATCCCCACAGCATCTCTCTGTTTTCTCTGTTTTCCCTCACCTCCCCATCCCCTGTTTTCCCTCACCTCCCCATCCCCACAGCATCTCTCTGTTTTCCCTCACCTCCCCATCCCCACAGCATCTCTGTTCTCTCTCTGTTTTCCCTCACCTCCCCATCCCACAGCATCTCTGTTTTCCCCTCACCTCCCCATCCCCACAGCATCTCTCTGTTCGCTCTCTGTTTTCCCTCACCTCCCCATCCCCACAGCATCTCTCTGTTCGCTCACCTCCCCATCCCCACAGCATCTCTCTGTTTCCCTCACCTCCCCATCCCCACAGCATCTCTCTGTTCTCTCTCTGTTTTCCCTCACCTCCCCATCCCCACAGCATCTCTCTGTTTTCCCTCACCTCCCCATCTCCACAGCATCTCTCTGTTTTCCCTCACCTCCCCATCCCCACAGCATCTCTCGGTTTTTCCCTCACCTCCCCATCTCCACAGCATCTCTGTTTTCCCTCACCTCCCCATCCCCACAGCATCTCCTCAGTTTTTCCTCACCTCTCCATCCCCACAGCATCTCTCTATTCGCTCTCGGTTTCCCCCCACCTCCCCATCCCCACAGCATCTCTCTGTTCGCTCTCTGTTTTCCCTCACCTCCCATCCCCACAGCATCTCTCTGTTTTCCCTCACCTCCCCATCCCCACAGCATCTCTCTGTTCTCTCTCTGTTTTCCCTCACCTCCCCATCCCCACAGCATCTCTCTGTTTTCCCTCACCTCCCATCCCCACAGCATCTCTGTTCGCTCTCTGTTTTCCCTCACCTCCCCATCCCCACAGCATCTCTCTGTTCGCTCACCTCCCCATCCCCACAGCATCTCTGTTTTCCCTCACCTCCACATCCCCACAGCATCTCTCTGTTCTCTCTCTGTTTTCCCTCACCTCCCCATCCCCACAGCATCTCTCTGTTTTCCCTCACCTCCCCATCTCCACAGCATCTCTCTGTTTTCCCTCACCTCCCCCATCCCCACAGCATCTCTCAGTTTTCCCTCACCTCCCCATCTCCACAGCATCTCTCTGTTTTCCCTCACCTCCCCCATCCCCACAGCATCTCTCGGTTTCCCTCACCTCTCCATCCCCACAGCATCTCTCTATTCGCTCTCGGTTTCCCCCACCTCCCCATCCCCACAGCATCTCTCTGTTCGCTCTCTGTTTTCCCTCACCTCCCATCCCCACATCATCTCTCTGTTCGCTCTATGTTTTCCTTCACCTCCCACCCCCACATCATCTCTCTGTCCGCTCTCTGTTTTCCCTCACATCCCCATCCCCACAGCATCTCTCTTCACGCTCTCTGTTTTCCCTCACCTCCCCATCCCCACAGCATCTCTCTGTTCGCTCTCTGTTTTCCCTCACCTCTCCATCCCCACAGCATCTCTCTGTTTTCCCTCACCTCCCCATCCCCACAGCATCTCTCTGTTCGCTCTCTGTTTTCCCTCACCTCCCATCCCCACATCATCTCTCTGTTCGCTCTCTGTTTTCCCTCACCTCCCCATCCCCACAGCATTTCTCTGTTCGCTCTCTGTTTTCCCTCACCTCCCCATCCCCACAGCATCTCTCTGTTTTCCCTCACCTCCCCATCCCCACAGCATCTCTCTGTTCGCTCTCTGTTTTCCCTCACCTCCCCATCCCCACAGCATCTCTCTGTTCGCTCTCTGTTTTCCCTCACCTCCCCATCCCCACAGCATCTCTCTGTTCGCTCTCTGTTTTCCCCTCACCTCCCATCCCCACAGCATCTCTCTGTTTTCCCTCACCTCCCCATCCCCACAGCATCCTCTCTGTTTTCCCTCACCTCCCCATCCCCACAGCATCTCTCTGTTCTCTCCCCCTCACCTCCCCATCCCCACAGCATCTCTCTGTTTTCCCTCACCTCCCCATCCCCACAGCATCTCTGTTCGCTCTCTGTTTTCCCTCACCTCCCCATCCCCACAGCATCTCTCTGTTCGCTCACCTCCCCATCCCCACAGCATCTCTCTGTTTTCCTCACCTCCCCATCCCCACAGCATCTCTCTGTTCTCTCTCTGTTTTCCCCTCACCTCCCCATCCCCACAGCATCTCTGTTTTCCCTCACCTCCCCATCCCCACAGCATCTCTCTGTTCGCTCTCTGTTTTCCCTCACCTCCCCATCCCCACAGCATCTCTGTGTTCGCTCACCTCCCCATCCCCACAGCATCTCTCTGTTTTCCCTCACCTCCCCATCCCCACAGCATCTCTGTTCTCTCTCTGTTTTCCCTCACCTCCCCATCCCCACAGCATCTCTCTGTTTTCCCTCACCTCCCCATCTCCACAGCATCTCTCTGTTTTCCCTCACCTCCCCATCCCCACAGCATCTCTCGGTTTTCCCTCACCTCCCCATCTCCACAGCATCTCTGTTTTCCCTCACCTCCCCATCCCCACAGCATCTCTCGGTTTTCCCTCACCTCTCCATCCCCACAGCATCTCTCTGTTCGCTCTCGGTTTCCCCCACCTCCCCATCCCCACAGCATCTCTGTTCGCTCTCTGTTTTCCCTCACCTCCCCATCCCCACAGCATCTCTCTGTTTTCCCTCACCTCCCCATCCCCACAGCATCTCTCTGTTTTCCCTCACCTCCCCATCCCTACAGCATCTCTCTGTTTTCCCTCACCTCCCCATCCCACAGCATCTCTCTGTTCATCACCTCCCATCTCCACAGCATCTCTCTGTTTCAGCTCACCTCCCCATCTCCACAGCATCTCTCTGTTTTCCCTCACCTCCCCATCTCCACAGCATCTCTCTGTTTTCCCTCACCTCCCCATCCCCACAGCATCTCTCTGTTTTCCTCACCTCCCCATCCCCACAGCATCTCTCTGTTCACTCTCTGTTCACCCTCACCTCCCCATCCCCACAGCATCTCTCTGTTCGCTCACCTCCCCATCTCCACAGCATCTCTTTTTTCCCTCACCTCCCCATCTCCACAGCATCTCTCGTTTTCCCTCACCTCTCCATTACATTTAACATTTACATTTAAGTCATTTAGCAGACGCTCTTATCCAGAGCGACTTACAAATTGGTGCATTCCCCACAGCATCTCTCTGTTCGCTCTCTGTTTTCCCTCACCTCCCCATCCCCACAGCATCTCTCTGTTCGCTCTCTGTTTTCCCTCACCTCCCCATCCCCACAGCATCTCTCTGTTTTCCCTCACCTCCCCATCCCCACAGCATCTCTCTGTTCGCTCTCTGTTTTCCTCACCTCCCCATCCCCACAGCATCTCTCTGTTTCTGTTTTCCCTCACCTCCCCATCCCCACAGCATCTCTCTGTTCGCTCTCTGTTTTCCCTCACCTCCCCATCCCCACATCATCTCTCTGTTCGCTCTCTGTTTTCCCTCACCTCCCCATCCCCACAGCATCTCTCTGTTCGCTCTCTGTTTTCCTCACCTCCCCATCCCCATCATCTCTCTGTTCGCTCTCTGTTTTCCCTCACCTCCCCATCCCCACAGCATCTCTCTGTTCGCCCTCCGTTTTCCCCTCACCTCCCCATCCCCACAGCATCTCTCTGTTTTCCCTCACCTCCCCATCCCCACAGCATCTCTCTGTTCGCTCTCTGTTTTCCCTCACCTCTCCATCCCCACAGCATCTCTCTGTTTTCCTCACCTCCCCATCCCCACAGCATCTCTCTGTTTTCCCTCACCTCCCCCATCCCACAGCATCTCTCTGTTCGCTCTCTGTTTTCCCTCACCTCCCCCATCCCCACAGCATCCTCTGTTCGCTCACCTCCCATCCCCACAGCATCTCTCTGTTTTCCCTCACCTCCCCATCCCACAGCATCTCTCTGTTCTCTCTGTTTTCCCTCACATCCCCACAGCATCTCTCTGTTTTCCCTCCTCCCCATCCCCACAGCATCTCTCTGTTCGCTCTCTGTTTTCCCTCACCTCCCCATCCCCACAGCATCTCTCTGTTCGCTCACCTCCCCATCCCCACAGCATCTCTCTGTTTTCCCTCACCTCCCCATCCCCACAGCATCTCTCTGTTCTCTCTCTGTTTTCCCTCACCTCCCCATCCCCACAGCATCTCTCTGTTTTCCCTCACCTCCCCATCTCCACAGCATCTCTCTGTTTTCCCTCACCTCCCCCATCCCCACAGCATCTCTCGGTTTTCCCTCACCTCCCCATCTCCACAGCATCTCTCTGTTTTCCCTCACCTCCCCATCCCCACAGCATCTCTCGTTTTCCCTCACCTCTCCATCCCCACAGCATCTCTCTGTTCGCTCTCGGTTTCCCCACCTCCCCATCCCCACAGCATCTCTCTGTTCGCTCTCTGTTTTCCCTCACCTCCCCATCCCCACAGCATCTCTCTGTTTTCCCTCACCTCCCCATCCCCACAGCATCTCTCTGTTCTCTCTGTTTTCCCTCACCTCCCCATCCCCACAGCATCTCTGTTTTCCCTCACCTCCCCATCCCCACAGCATCTCTCTGTTCGCTCTCTGTTTTCCTCACCTCCCCATCCCCACAGCATCTCTCTGTTCGCTCACCTCCCCATCCCCACAGCATCTCTTCCCTCACTCCCCATCCCCACAGCATTTCTCTGTTCTCTCTCTGTTTTCCCTCACCTCCCCATCCCCACAGCATCTCTCTGTTTTCCCTCTCCCCCATCCCCACAGCATCTCTCTGTTTTCCCTCACCTCCCATCCCCACAGCATCTCTCGTTTTCCTCACCTCCCCATCTCCACAGCATCTCTCTGTTTTTCCCTCTCTGTTCTTTTTCCCTCCTCCCCATCCCCACAGCATCTCTCCTGTTGACTCCTCTGTTTTCCCTCACACTCTCCATCTACAGCATCTCTCTGTTGGCTCTCTGTTTCCCTCACCTCCCCATCCCATCATCTCTCTGTTTTTCCCTCACCTCCCCCATCCCCGGCATCTCTCTGTTCTCTCTCTGTTTTCCTCACACTCCCCATCCCCACAGCATCTCTCTGTTTTCTGTTTCCCTCACTCCCCATCCCACAGCATCTCTCTGTTCGCTCTCTGTTTTCCCTCACCTCCCCATCCCCACAGCATCTCTCTCTGTTTCCCTCACCTCCCCATCCCCACAGCATCTCTCTGTTCGCTCTCCGTTTTTCCCTCCCTCCCCATCCCATCATCTCTTTCTCTCTCTGTTTTCCCTCACCTCCCCATCCCCACAGCATCTCTGTTCGCTCTCCCTCTCCTCCCCATCCCCAGCATCTCTCTGTTTTTCCCTCAAACTCTCTGTTTTCCCTCACCTCCCCATCCCCACAGCATCTCTCTGTGTCTCTGTTTCCTCACACCTCCCCATCCCCACAGCATCTCTCTGTTTCCCCCTCACCTCCCCATCCCCACAGCATCTCTCCTGTTTTCCCTCACCTCCCCCATCCCCCACAGCATCTCTCTGTTTTTCCCTCATCCTCCCTGTTTTCCCTCACCCCCCATCCCCACAGCATCTCTCTGTTCTCCCTGTTTTCCCTCACCTCCCCATCCCCACAGCATCTCTCTGTTTTCCCTCACCTCCCCATCCCCACAGCATCTCTCTGTTCGTTTTTTTCCCTCACCTCCCCATCTCCACAGCATCTCTCTGTTCGCTCACCTCCCCATCCCCACAGCATCTCTCTGTTTTCCCTCACCTCTCCATCCCCACAGCATCTCTCTGTTCTCTCTCTGTTTTCCCTCCCTCCCCACCTCCTGTTTCCCATCCCCACAGCATCTCTCTGTTAGCTCTCTGTTTTCCCTCACCTCCCCATCCCCCCGCATCTCTCTGTTTTTCCCCCATCCCCACCATCTCTCTGTTTCCATCCCCCACAGCATCTCTGTTCTCTCTCTGTTTTCCCTCACCTCCCCATCTCCACAGCATCTCTCTGTTTTCCCTCACCTCCCCATCCCCCACAGCATCTCTCTGTTTTCCCTCACCTCCCCATCCCCACTGTTCCCTCCCTCACCTCCCCATCTCCACAGCATCTCTCTGTTTTCCTCACTCCCCATCCCCACAGCATCTCTCTGTTTTCCTCACCTCCCATCCCCACAGCATCTCTCTATTCGCCTCCGGTTCCCCACGTCCCCCATTCTCTCTCTCTGTTTTCCCTCCTCCCCATCCCCACAGCATCTCTCTGTTTTCCGTTTTCTCCTCCACCCTCACCTCTGTTTTTCCCATCTCCACAGCATCTCTCTGTTTCCCTCACCTCCCCATCCCTCTCTCATCTCTCACCTCCCATCGGTTTTCCTCACCCATCCCTCCCCATCATCTCTATCGCTCTCTGTTTTTCCCTCACCTCCCCATCCCCACAGCATCTCTCTGTTTTCCCTCACCTCTCCATCCCCACAGCATCTCTCTGTTCTCTCTCTGTTTTCCCTCACCCCCATCCCCATCCTCTCACTGTTTTCCCTCACCTCCCCATCCCCACAGCATCTCTCTGTTCGCTCTCTGTTTTCCCTCACCTCCCCATCCCCACAGCATCTCTGTGTTAGCTCACCTCCCCATCCCCACAGCATCTCTCTGTTTTCCTCACCTCCCCATCCCCACAGCATCTCTCTGTTCTCTCTCTGTTTTCCCTCACCTCCCCATCCCCACAGCATCTCTCTGTTTTCCCTCACCTCCCCATCTCCACAGCATCTCTCTGTTTTCCCTCACCTCCCCATCCCCACAGCATCTCTCTTTTCCCTCACCTCCCCATCTCCAGCATCTCTCTGTTTTCCCTCACCTCCCCATCCCCACAGCATCTCTCGGTTTTCCCTCACCTCCCCATCCCCACAGCATCTCTCTGTTCGCTCTCTGTTTCCCCACCTCCCCCATCCCCACAGCATCTCTCTGTTCTGCTCTCCCCATCCCCACAGCATTTTCCCTCACCTCCCCATCCCCAGCATTTCTCTGTTCTCTCTGTTTCCCTCACCTCCCCATCCCCAGCATCTCTCTGTTTTCCCTCACCTCCCCATCCCACAGCATCTCTCTGTTAGCTCTCTGTTTCCTCACCTCCCATCCCCACAGCATCTCTCTGTTCGCTCTCCCCATCCACAGCATCTCTCTGTTTTCCTCACCTCCCCATCCCCACAGCATCTCTCTGTTCTCTCTCTGTTTCCCTCACCTCCCCATCCCCACAGCATCTCTCTGTTTTCCCTCACCTCCCCATCCCCACAGCATCTCTCTGTTTTCCCTCACTCCCCATCCCCACAGCATCTCTCTGTTCTCTCTCTGTTTTCCCTCACCTCCCCCATCCCCACAGCATCTCTCGGTTTCCCTCTACCTCTCCATCCCCAGCATCTTTTCACCTCCCCATCTCCACAGCATCTCTGTTTTCCCTCACCTCCCATTACATTTCTCTCGAGTTTCCCTCACCTCTCCTCTCCAGAGCTCTTACAAATTGGTGCATCCCCACAGCATCTCTCTGTTCGCTCTCGGTTTCCCCCACCTCCCCATCCCCACAGCATCTCTGTTAAACTCTCTTGTTTTCCCTCTCTCCCCATCCCCACAGCATCTCTGTTTTCCCTCACCTCCCCATCCCCACATCATCTCTCTATTCGCTCTCTGTTTTCCTTCACCTCCCCATCCCCACATCATCTCTCTGTTCGCTCTCTGTTTTCCCTCCCTCCCATCCCCAGCATCTCTCCTCTCTGTTTTCCCTCAGCTCTCTGTTTTCCCTCACCTCCCCATCCCACAGCATCTCTCTGTTCGCTCTCTGTTTTCCCTCACCTCCCCATCCCCACAGCATCTCTCTGTTCGCTCTCTGTTTTCCCTCACCTCCCCATCCCCAGCATCTCTGTTTCGCTCTCTGTTTCCCCTCACAGCATCCCCTGTTCGCATCCTCTGTTTTTTCCCTCACCTCCCCATCCCCACAGCATCTCTGTTTTCCTCACCTCCCCATCCCCACAGCATCTCTCTGTTCGCTCTCTGTTTCCCTCACCTCCCCATCCCCACAGCATCTCTCTGTTTTCCCTCACCTCCCCATCCCCACAGCATCTCTCTGTTCGCTCTCTGTTTTCCCTCACCTCCCCATCCCCACAGCATCTCTCTGTTCGCTCACTCCCCATCCCCACAGCATCTCTCTGTTTTCCCTCACCTCCCCATCCCCACAGCATCTCTCTGTTCTCTCTCTGTTTTCCCTCACCTCCCCATCCCCACAGCATCCCTCACCTCCCCATCCCAGCATCTCTCCTGTTTCTCTGTTTCCCTCACCTCCCCATCCCCACAGCATCTCTGTGTTCGCTCACCTCCCCATCCCCACAGCATCTCTCTGTTTTCCCTCACCTCCCCATCCCCCAGCATCTCTCTGTTCTCTCTCTGTTTTCCCTCACCTCCCCATCCCACAGCATCTCTCTTTTCCCTCACCTCCCCATCTCCACAGCATCTCTCTGTTTTCCCTCACCTCCCCCATCCCCACAGCATCTCTCGGTTTTCCCTCACCTCCCCATCTCCACAGCATCTCTCTGTTTTCCCTCACCTCCCCATCCCCACAGCATCTCTCAGTTTCCCTCACCTCTCCATCCCCACAGCATCTCTGTTCGCTCTCTTTCCCCCACCTCCCATCCCCACAGCATCTCTCTGTTCCTCTCTGTTTTCCCTCACCTCCCCATCCCCACAGCATCTCTCTTCCCTCACCTCCCCATCTCCACAGCATCTCTCTGTTTTCCCTCACCTCCCCATCCTACAGCATCTCTCTGTTTTCCTCACCTCCCCATCCCCACAGCATCTCTCTGTTCTCTCTCTGTCCTCCTCTCATCTCTCTGTTTCCTCATCCCCATCTCCACAGCTCTCTTCCTCACCTCCCCATCTCTCAGCATCTCTCTGTTTTCCCTCCCTCCCCATCCCCACAGCATCTCTCTGTTTTCCTCAGCTCTCTGTTTCTCTCTGTTCCTCCCCATCCTCACAGCCCCATCCCCACAGCATGTCTCTGTTCGCTCTCTCTCCCTAGCATCTCTCTTTTTTTCTCACCTCCCCATCTCCACAGCATCTCTCGGTTTTCCCTCACCTCTCCATTACATTTAACATTTACTTTAAGTCATTTCCCTCTTACCCATCCATTCCCCACAGCATCTCTCTGTTCGCTCTCTGTTTCCCTCACCTCCCCATCCCCACAGCATCTCTCTGTGGCTCTCTGTTTTCCCTCACCTCCCCATCCCCAGCATCTCTGTTTTCTCTCATCTCTCTCTCTCTCTCTTTTTCCCTCACCTCCCTCCCCCACAGCATCTCTCTGTTCGCTCTCTGTTTTCCCTCACCTCCCCATCCCCACAGCATCTCTCTGTTAAACTCTCTGTTTTCCCTCACCTCCCCATCCCCACAGCATCTCTCTGTTTCTCTGTTTTCCTCACCTCCCCATCCCCACATCTCTCTGCTCTCTCTGTTCTCTCTCTGTTTTTCCCTCACTCCCCATCCCCACAGCATCTCTCTCTGTTTTCCTCTCACCTCCCATCCCCACGCTCTCTCTGTTTTCCCTCACCTCCCCATCCCCACAGCATCTCTCTGTTCGCTCTCTGTTTTCCCTCACCTCCCCCATCCCCACAGCATCTCTCTGTTTTCCCTCACCTCCCATCCCCACAGCATCTCTCTGTTCTCTCTCTGTTTTCCCTCCCCTCCCCATCCCTGTTGCACATCCCCAGCATCTCTGTTTTCTCTCCCCATCAAGCATCTCTCTGTTCTCTCTCTGTTTTCTCTCTCCCTCACCTCCCCATCCCCACAGCATCTCTCTGTTAAACTCTCTGTTTTCCCTCACCTCCCCATCCCCACAGCATCTCTGTTCCCTCACCTCCCCCCTCTCAGCATCTCTGTTTTCCTCACCTCCCCATCCCCAGCATCTCTCTGTTCTCTCTCTGTTTTCCCTCACCTCCCCATCCCCACAGCATCTCTCTGTTTTCCCTCACCTCCCCCCATCTCCACAGCATCTCTCTGTTTTCCCTCTCTGTTTTCCCTCACCTCCATCTCCACAGCATCTCTCTGTTTTTTCCCTCACCTCCCCATCCCCACTCATCTCTCAGTTTTCCCTGTCTTTCTCCTCTCGGTTTCCCCCACCTCCCCATCCCCACAGCATCTCTCTCTGTTCTCTCTCTGTCCTTCTCTGTTTACCCTCCTCTCCACTCCCTCCCCACAGCATCTCTCTGTTAGCTCTCTGTTTTCCCTCACCTCCCATCCCCACATCATCTCTCTGTTAAGTCTCTGTTTCCTCACCTCCCATCCCCATCTCTCTGTTCTCTCTCTCTGTTTCCCTCACCTCCCCATCCCCACAGCATCTCTCTGTGCTCTCTGTTTTTCCACCTCCCCATCCCCCACAGCATCTCTCTCTGTTTGTTGCCTCACCTCCCCATCCCCAGCATCTCTCTGTCTCTGTTTTCCCTCACCTCTCATCCCACAGCATCTCTCTGTTTTCCCTCACCTCCCCATCCCCACAGCATCTCTCTGTTTTCCCTCACCTCCCCATCTCCACAGCATCTCTCTGTTCTCTCTCCCTGTTTTCTCTCTCCCACCTCTCTCTGTTTCCCTCCCCTCTCAGCATCTCTCTCTCTTTCCCTCACCTCCCCATCTCCACAGCATCTCTCTGTTTTCCCTCACTCTCCCCATCCCCACAGCATCTCTCTGGTCTTTTTTCCCTCACCTCTCCATCCCCACAGCATCTCTGTTTTTCCTCACCTCCCCATCGGTTTCTCTGTTTCTCACCTCCGATCCCCCATCCCACAGCATCTCTCTCTCACCTCCCCATCCCCACAGCATCTCTCTGTTCTCTCTGTTTTCCTCACCTCCCCATCCCCACAGCATCTCTCTGTTTTCCCTCACTCTCCCCATCTCTCTCAGCATCTCTCTGTTTTCCCTCTCCCTCCCCATCTCTCTCTGTTTTCCTCACCTCCCCATCTCTCATCTCTCTGTTTTCCCTCATCCCCATCCCCCCAGCATCTCTTCTGTTTTCCCTCACTCTCCATCCCCACAGCATCTCTCTGTTCGCTCTCTGTTTTCCCCCACCTCCCCATCCCCACAGCATCTCTCTGTTCTCTCTCTGTTTTCCCTCACCTCCCCATCCCCACAGCATCTCTCTGTTTTCCTCACCCTCCCCATCCCCACAGCATCTCTCTGTTCTCTCTCTGTTTTTCCCTCACCTCCCCCATCCCACAGCATCTCTCTGTTTTCCCTCCTCCCCATCCTCTCTCTGTTAAGCTCTCTGTTTTCCCTCATCTCC
Organism: Oncorhynchus gorbuscha; assembly: GCF_021184085.1. Lineage (NCBI taxonomy): Eukaryota > Metazoa > Chordata > Actinopteri > Salmoniformes > Salmonidae > Oncorhynchus > Oncorhynchus gorbuscha. The sequence goes on along the minus strand of NC_060186.1, from coordinate 16,334,349 downwards.
ACAGCATCTCTCTGTTTCACCTCCCTCACCTCTCTCTGTTTCCCTCCTCCACATCCCCACATCTCTCTGTTCTCTCTCTCTGTTCCCTCCTCCTCTCCTCTCTCTCTCTGTTTTCCTCACCTCCCATCTCCACAGCATCTCTCTGTTTTCCTCCCTCCCCATCTCACCTCTGGTTTTCTCTCTATCCCCATCTCCACAGCATCTCTCTGTTCCCTCACCTCCCCATCCCCACAGCATCTCTCTGTTTCCTCGCTCTCTCTCTCTCTCTCTCTGTTGCCCACCTCCCCATCCCTCAGCATCTCTGTTCGCTCTCTGTTTTCCCTCACCTCCCCATCCCCACATCATCTCTCCTGTTAAGCTCTATGTTTTCCTTCACCTCCCCCCCCCACATCATCTCTCTGTCCGCTCTCTGTTTTCCCTCATCCCCCATCCCCTCAGCATCTCTGTTCGCTCCTCTGTTTTCCTCCACCTCCCCATCCCCACAGTCATCTCTCTGTTAGCTCTCTGTTTTCTCACTCTCCATCCCTACAGCATCTCTCTGTTTTCCTCACCTCCCCATCCCCACAGCATCTCTCTGTTCGCTCTCTGTTTTCCCTCACCTCCCCATCCCACATCATCTCTCTGTTTCTCTGTTTTCCTCACCTCCCCATCCCCACAGCATTTCTCTGTTAGCTCTCTCTTCTCCTCACCTCCCCATCCTGTTGCATCTCTCTGTTTTCCCTCACCTCCCCATCCCCACAGCATCTCTCTGTTCGCTCTCTGTTTTCCTCACCCCCATCCCCACAGCATCTCTCTGTTAAACTCCTCTGTTTTCCCTCACCTCCCCATCCCCACAGCATCTCTCTGTTCTCTCTGTTTTCCCTCCCTCTCCATCCCTCTGCATCTCTCTGTTTTCCCTCACCTCCCCATCCCCACAGCATCTCTCTCTGTTTTCCCTCACCTCCCCATCCCCACAGCATCTCTCTGTTCTCTCTGTTTTCCCTCACCTCCCCATCCCCACAGCATCTCTCTGTTTTCCTCACCTCCCCATCTCCACAGCATCTCTCTGTTTTCCTCTCCCCTCCCCACAGCATCTCTCGGTTTTCCCTCACCTCTCCATCCCACAGCATCTCTCTGTTCGCTCTCGGTTTCCCCACCTCCCCATCCCCACAGCATCTCTCTGTTCGTCTTCTGTTTTCCTCACCTCCCCATCCTCATATATCATCTCTCTCTGTCTCTCTATGTTTTCCCTTCACCTCCCCACCCCACATCATCTCTCTGTTCGCTCTCTGTTTTCCCTCTCATCCCTATCCCACAGCATCTCTCTCTGTTCGCTCTCTGTTTTCCTCACCTCCCCATCCCCACAGCATCTCTCTGTTCGCTCTCTCTGTTTTCCCTCACCTCTCCATCCCCCACAGCATCTCTGTTTTCCCTCACCTCCCATCCCCACAGCATCTCTCTGTTCGCTCTCTGTTTTCCCTCACCTCCCCATCCCCACATCATCTCTCTGTTAAGCTCTCTGTTTCCTCACCTCCCATCCCCACAGCATTTCTCTGTTCGCTCTCTGTTTTCCCTCACCTCCCCATCCCCACAGCATCTCTCTGTTTTCCCTCACTCCCCATCCCCAGCATCTCTCTGTTCGCTCCTCTGTTTTCCCTCACTCCCCATCCCCACAGCATCTCTCTCTGTCGCTCTCTGTTTTCCTCACCTCCCCATCCCCACAGCATCTCTCTGTTCGCTCTCTGTTTTCCTCACCTCTCCATCCCCACAGCATCTCTCTGTTTTCCCTCACCTCCCCATCCCCACAGCATCTCTCTGTTTTCCCTCACCTCCCCCATCCCCACAGCATCTCTCTGTTTTCCCTCACCTCCCCATCCCCACAGCATCTCTCTGTTCGCTCACCTCCCCATCTCCACAGCATCTCTCTGTTTTCCCTCTCCTCCCCATCTCCACAGCATCTCTCTGTTTTCCCTCACCTCCCCATCTCCACAGCATCTCTCTGTTTTCCCTCACCTCCCCATCCCCACAGCATCTCTCTGTTTTCCCTCACCTCCCCATCCCCACAGCATCTCTCTGTTCACTCTCTGTTTTCCCTCACCTCCCCATCCCCACAGCATCTCTCTGTTCCTCTCTGTTCTCCACAGCATCTCTCTTTTTTCCCCACCTCCCCATCTCTCTGTTCGCTCTCTCTGTTTTCCCTCACCTCCCCATCCCCACAGCATCTCTCTGTTCCGCTCTCTGTTTTCCTCACCTCCCCATCTACACAGCATCTCTCTGTTTGCTCTCTGTTTTCCCTCACCTCCCCATCCCCACAGCATCTCTCTGTTAGCTCTCTGTTTTTCCTCACCTCCCCCATCCCCACAGCATCTCTCTGTTCGCTCTCTGTTTTCCCTCACCTCCCCATCCCCACAGCATCTCTCTGTTCGGCTCTCTGTTTTCCCTCACCTCATCCCCACAGCATCTCTTTGTTCGCTCTCTGTTTTCCCTCACCTCCCCATCCCCACAGCATCTCTCTGTTCGCTCTCTGTTTTCCCTCACCTCCCCATCCCCACATCATCTCTCTGTTCGCTCTCTGTTTTCCTCACCTCCCCATCCCCACAGCATCTCTCTGTTCGCTCTCTGTTTTCCCTCACCTCCCCATCCCCACAGCATCTCTCTGTTCGCTCTCTGTTTTCCCTCACCTCCCCATCCCCACATCATCTCTCTGTTCCTCTCTGTTTTCCCTCACCTCCCCATCCCACAGCATCTCTCTGTTCACTCTCTGTTTTCCTCACCTCCCCATCCCCACAGCATCTCTCTGTTCGCTCTCTGTTTTCCCTCCTCCCCATCCCCACAGCATCTCTCTCTCTGTTTTCCCTCACCTCCCCATCCCCACAGCATCTCTTTGTTCGCTCTCTGTTTTCCCTCACTCCCCATCCCCACAGCATCTCTCTGTTTTCCCTCACCTCCCCATCCCCACAGCATCTCTGTTTCTCTGTTTTCCCTCACCTCCCCATCACAGCATCTCTCTGTTAGCTCTCTGTTTTCCCTCACCTGCCCATCCCCACAGCATCTCTCTGTTCGCTCTCTGTTTTCCCTCACCTCCCCATCCCCACTCATCTCTCTGTTCTCTCTCTGTTTCCCTCACCTCCCCATCCCCAAGCATCTCTCTGTTCGCTCTCTGTTTTCCCTCACCTCCCTCCCCAGCAGTCTCTCTGTTCGCTCTCTGTTTTCCCTCTCCCCATCCCCACAGCATCTCTCTGTTTTCTGTTACTCTCACCTCCCCTCTCAGCATCTCTCTGTTCGCTCTCTGTTTTTCCTCTCCTCCCCCATCCCCACAGCATCTCTCTGTTTCTCTGTTTTCCTCACCTCCCCATCCCCACAGCATCTCTCTGTTTCTCTGTTTTCCTCTCTCCCCATCCCCACAGCATCTCTCTGTTTTCCCTCACCTCCCCATCCCCACAGCATCTCTCTGTTTTCCCTCACCTCCCCATCCCCACAGCATCTCTCTGTTTTCCCTCCTTCCCATCCTCAGCATCTCTCTGTTTTCCCTCTCTCCCCATCTCAGCATCTCTCTGTTTTCTCCCTCTCCTCCCCATCCCCACAGCATCTCTCTGTTTCTCCCTCACCTCCCATCCCACAGCATCTCTCTGTTTTTTCCCTCACCTCCCCATCCCCAGCATCTCTCTGTTCGCTCTCTGTTTTCCTCACCTCCCATCCCCACTAGCATCTCTCTGTTCGCTCTCTGTTTTCCCTCACCTCCCCATCCCCACAGCATCTCTCTGTTTTCCCTCACCTCCCCATCCCCACAGCATCTCTCTGTTTTCCCTCACCTCCCCATCCCCACAGCATCTCTCTGTTTCCCTCACCTCCCCATCCCCACAGCATCTCTCTGTTTTCCCTCACCTCCCCATCCCCACAGCATCTCTCTGTTTTCCCTCACCTCCCCATCCCCACAGCATCTCTCTGTTTTCCCTCACCTCCCCATCCCCACAGCATCTCTGTTCGCTCTGTTTTCCCTCACCTCCCCATCCCCACAGCATCTCTCTGTTCGCTTCTGTTTTCCTCACCTCCCCATCCCCACAGCATCTCTCTGTTCGCTCTCTGTTTTCCTCACCTCCCCATCCCCACAGCATCTCTCTGTTCGTCTCTGTTTTCCCTCACCTCCCCATCCCCACAGCATCTCTCTGTTCGCTCTCTGTTTTCCCTCACCTCCCCATCCCCACAGCATCTCTCTGTTCGCTCTCTGTTTTCCTCACCTCCCCATCCCCACAGCATCTCTCTGTTTTCCCTCACCTCCCCATCCCCACAGCATCTCTCTGTTCGCTTCTGTTCCTCACCTCCCCATCCCCACAGCATCTCTCTGTTTGCTCTCTGTTTTCCCTCACCTCCCCATCCCCACAGCATCTCTCTGTTCGCTCTCTGTTTTCCCTCACCTCCCCATCCCCACAGCATCTCTCTGTTTTCCCTCACCTCCCCATCCCCACAGCATCTCTCTGTTCGCTCTCTGTTTTCCCTCACCTCCCCATCCCCACAGCATCTCTCTGTTCGCTCTCTGTTTTCCCTCACCTCCCCATCCCCACAGCATCTCTCTGTTTTCCCTCACCTCCCCATCCCCACAGCATCTCTCTGTTTTCCCTCACCTCCCCATCCCCACAGCATCTCTCTGTTTTCCCTCACCTCCCCATCCCCACAGCATCTCTCTGTTTTCCCTCACCTCCCCATCCCCACAGCATCTCTCTGTTTTCCCTCACCTCCCCATCCCCACAGCATCTCTCTGTTTTCCCTCACCTCCCCATCCCCACAGCATCTCTCTGTTTTCCCTCACCTCCCCCATCCCCACAGCATCTCTCTGTTTTCCCTCACCTCCCCATCCCCACAGCATCTCTCTGTTTTCCCTCACCTCCCCATCCCCACAGCATCTCTTGTTCGCTCTCTGTTTTCCCTCACCTCCCCATCCCCACAGCATCTCTCTGTTCGCTCTCTGTTTTCCCTCACCTCCCCATCCCCACAGCATCTTCTCTGTTCGCTCTCTGTTTTCCCTCACCTCCCCATCCCCACAGCATCTCTCTGTTCGCTCTCTGTTTTCCCTCACCTCCCCATCCCCACAGCATCTCTCTGTTCGCTCTCTGTTTTCCCTCACCTCCCCATCCCCACAGCATCTCTCTGTTTTCTCCCTCACCTCCCCATCCCCACAGCATCTCTCTGTTAGCTCTCTGTTTTCCCTCACCTCCCCATCCCCACAGCATCTCTGTTAAGCTCTCTGGGCCTCTCCTCCCCATCCCCATCTCTCTGTTTAAGCTCTCTGTTTTCCCTCACCTCCCCATCCCACAGCATCTCTCTGTTCGCTCTCTGTTTTCCCTCACCTCCCCATCCCTAGCATCTCTCTGTTAGAAGCTCTCTGTTTTCCCTCACCTCCCCCATCCCCAGCATTTCTTTGTTCCCTCTGTTTTCCCTCACCTCCCCATCCCTGGCATCTCTGTTTTCCCTCACCTCCCCATCCCCAGCATCTCTCTGTTTTCCCTCACCTCCCCATCCCCACAGCATCCTCTATGTTAGCTCTCTGTTTTCCCTCACCTCCCCATCCCCACAGCATCTCTCTGTTGGCTCTCTGTTTCCCTCACCTCCCATCCCCACAGCATCTCTGTTAAGCTCCTCTGTTTTCCCTCACCTCCCCATCCCCACAGCATCTCTCTGTTTTCCCCTCACCTCCCCATCCCCCACAGCATCCCTCTGTTTTCCCTCCCCATCCCCACAGCATCTCTCTGTTTGCTCTCTGTTTTCCCTCACCTCCCAATCCCCACAGCATCTCTCTATTCTCTGTTTTCCCTCACCTCCCCATCCCCACAGCATCTCTGTTTTCCCTCACCTCCCCATCCCCACAGCATCTCTCTGTTAAGCTCTGTTTTCCCTCCTCCCCATCCCACAGCATCTCTCTTTCTCTCTGTTTTCCTCACCTCCCCATCCCCACAGCGTCTCTGTTTCCCTCCTCCCATCCCCTGGCATCCTCTCTGTTTTCCCTCACCTCCCCATCCCCACAGCATTCTCTCTCGGTTTCCTCACCTCCCCATCTCCACAGCATCTCTCTGTTTCCCTCCTCCTCCCCCATCCCCACAGCGTCTCTCAGTTTTCCTCACTCTCCGTCACAGCGTCTCTTAGTTGGCTCTCGGTTTCCCCCCACCTCCCCATCCCCACAGCATCTCTGTTTTCCTCACCTCCCCATCCCCACAGCACTCTCTGTTCACTCTCTGTTTTCCCTCACCTCCCCATCCCCACAGCATCTCTCTGTTCGCTCTCTGTTTTCCCTCACCTCCCCATCCCCACAGCATCTCTGTTCGCCTCTGTTTTCCCTCACCTCCCCATCCCCACAGCATCTCTCTGTTCGCTCTCTGTTTTCCTCACCTCCCCATCTACACAGCATCTCTCTGTTTTCCTTCACCTCCCCATCCCCACAGCATCTCTCTGTTTTCCCTCACCTCCCCATCCCCACAGCATCCTCTGTTCACTCTCTGTTTTCCCTCACCTCCCCATCCCCACAGCATCTCTCTGTTCGCTCTCTGTTTTCCCTCACCTCCCCATCCCCACAGCATCTCTCTGTTCGCTTCTCTGTTTTCCCCTCACCTCCCCATCCCCACAGCATCTCTCTGTTCGCTTCTGTTTTCCCTCACCTCCCCATCCCCACATCATCTCTCTTTCGCTCTTGTTTTCCCTCACCTCCCCATCCCCACAGCATCTCTCTGTTCGCTTCTCTGTTTTCCCTCACCTCCCCATCCCCACAGCATCTCTCTGTTCGCTTCTCTGTTTTCCCTCACCTCCCCATCCCCACAGCATCTCTCTGTTCGCTCTCTGTTTTCCTCACCTCCCCATCCCCACAGCATATCTCTGTTCGCTCTCTGTTTTCCCTCACCTCCCCATCCCCACAGCATCTCTTTGTTCGCTTCTGTTTTCCCTCACCTCCCCATCCCCACAGCATCTCTCTGTTTTCCCTCACCTCCCCATCCCCACAGCATCTCTTTGTTCGCTCTCTGTTTTCCCTCACCTCCCCATCCCCACAGCATCTCTCTGTTCGCTCTCTGTTTTCCCTCACCTCCCCATCCCCACAGCATCTCTCTGTTCGCTCTCTGTTTTCCCTCACCTCCCCATCCCCACAGCATCTCTCTGTTCGCTCTCTGTTTTCCCTCACCTCCCCATCCCCACAGCATCTCTCTGTTCGCTCTCTGTTTTCCTCACCTCCCCATCCCCACAGCATCTCTCTGTTCGCTCTCTGTTTTCCCTCACCTCCCCATCCCCACAGCACTCTGTTCGTCTCTGTTTTCCCTCACCTCCCCATCCCCACAGCATCTCTCTGTTTTCCTCACTTCTCCCCATCCCCACAGCATCTCTCTGTTTTCCTCACCTCCCCATCCCCACAGCATCTCTCTGTTTTCCCTCACCTCCCCATCCCCACAGCATCTCTCTGTTTTCCCTCACCTCCCCATCCCCACAGCATCTCTCTGTTTTCCCCTCACCTCCCCATCCCCACAGCATCTCTCTGTTTTCCCTCACCTCCCCATCCCCACAGCATCTCTCTGTTTTCTTCTCACCTCCCCATCCCCACAGCATCTCTCTGTTTTCCCTCACCTCCCCATCCCCACAGCATCTCTCTGTTCTTCCCTCACCTCCCCATCCCCACAGCATCTCTC
>NC_060186.1:16319836-16326609 GCF_021184085.1 Oncorhynchus gorbuscha | reverse complement strand
GTGAATGAGGACCCAAAAGCGACTTAGCGAAAACAGAGTCTTTATTCCAGTAAAACTCAAGACGAAAACAAAACAGGAAAAAACTTAATTCCACTCGTAGTAACGAGGACAGACTGGAGACTCGAGCATTGACTGCAGGTTGCCTCGGGAAGGCACCTGACTGCAGGTTGCCTCGGGAAGGCTACACGCAGCATCTGAAGGAGACAAGACACGACAGGGCGAGACAAGACACGACAGGGTGAGACAATGACACAGCACAGCGAACATCATACAAGGATCCGACAAGGACAGAAGCGGAAAACAAGGGGAGAAATAGGGACTCTAATCAGAGGACAAAATAGGGGACAGGTGTGAAAAGACTAAATGAGTGAGTTAGGAGAATGAGGAACAGCTGGGAGCAGGAACTGAACGATAGAGAGAGGAGAGAGAGGGAGGGGGAGAGAGAGGGATAGAAAAAGGGAACGAACCTAATAAGACCAGCAGGGGGAAACGAACAGAAGGGAAAGCATAATGACAAGACAATATAAGACAAAACATGACAGTACCCCCACTCACCGAGGCGCCTCCTGGCGCACTCGAGGAGGAATCCTGGCGGCAACGGAGGAAATCATCAATCAGCGAACGGTCCAGCACGTCCCGAGATGGAACCCAACTCCTCTCCTCAGGACCGTAACCCTCCCAATCCACTAAATACTGGTGACCACGTCCCCGAGAACGCATGTCCATGATCCTACGTACCTTGTAAATAGGTGCGCCCTCGACAAGGACGGGGGGAGACGAACGGGGGTGCGAAGAAAGGGCTTGACACAGGAGACATGGGAAGACAGGATGGACGCGACGAAGATGTCGCGGAAGAAGCAGTCGCACAGCGTGTGGATTGACGACCTGGGAGACACGGAACGGACCAATGAACCGCAGAGTCAACTTACGAGAAGCTGTCGTAAGGGGAAGGTTACGAGTGGAAAGCCACACTCTCTGGCCGCGACAATACCTAGGACTCTTAATCCTACGTTTATTGGCGGCTCTCACAGTCTGCGCCCTGTAACGGCAAAGTGCAGACCTCACCCTCCTCAGGTGCGCTCACAACGTTGGACAAACGCCTGAGCGGAGGGAACGCTGACTCAGGCGAGCTGGGATGAGAACAGAGGAGGCTGGTAACCCAGACTACTCTGAAACGGAGATAGCCCGGTAGCAGACGAGAGGAAGCGAGTTGTGGCGTATTCTGCCCAGGGGAGCTGTTCTGCCCAAGACGCAGGGTTTCTAAAAGAAAGGCTGCGTAGTATGCGACCAATCGTCTGATTGGCCCTTTCTGCTTGACCGTTAGACTGGGGATGAAAACCGGAAGAGAGACTGACGGAAGCACCAATCAAACGACAGAACTCCCTCCAAAACTGTGACGTGAATTGGACCTCTGTCTGAAACAGCGTCTAATGGGAGGCCATGAATTCTGAACACATTCTCGATGATGATTTGTGCCGTCTCCTTAGCGGAAGGAAGCTTAGCGAGGGGAATGAAATGTGCCGCCTTAGAGAACCTATCGGCAACCGTAAGAATCACAGTCTTCCCCGCAGACGAAGGCAGACCGGTAATGAAGTCTAAGGCGATGTGAGACCATGGTCGAGAAGGAATGGGAAGCGGTCTGAGACGACCGGCAGGAGGAGAGTTACCTGACTTAGTCTGCGCGCAGTCCGAACAAGCAGCCACGAAACGGCGCGTGTCACGCTCCTGAGTAGGCCACCAAAAGCGCTGGCGAATAGAAGCAAGAGTACCTCGAACGCCGGGATGGCCAGCTAACTTGGCAGAGTGAGCCCACTGAAGAACAGCCAGACGAGTAGAAACAGGAACGAAAAGAAGGTTACTAGGACAAGCGCGCGGCGACGCAGTGTGAGTGAGTGCTTGCTTAACCTGTCTCTCAATTCCCCAGACTGTCAACCCGACAACACGCCCATAAGGAAGAATCCCCTCGGGATCAGTAGAAGCCACAGAAGAACTAAAGAGACGGGATAAGGCATCAGGCTTGGTGTTCTTATTACCCGGACGATAACATTTACATTTACATTTAAGTCATTTAGCAGACGCTCTTATCCAGAGCGACTTAATCACAAACTCGAAACGAGCGAAAAACAACGCCCAACGAGCTTGACGTGCATTAAGTCGTTTGGCAGAACGGATGTACTCAAGGTTCTTATGGTCAGTCCAAACGACAAAAGGAACGGTCGCCCCCTCCAACCACTGTCGCCATTCGCCTAGGGCTAAGCGGATGGCGAGCAGTTCATGATTACCCACATCATAGTTAGCGTTCCGATGGCGACAGGCGATGAGAAAAATAAGCGCAAGGATGAACCTTATCGTCAGACTGGAAGCGCTGGGATAGAATGGCTCCCACGCCCACCTCTGAAGCGTCAACCTCGACAATGAATTGTTTAGTGACGTCAGGAGTAACGAGGATAGGAGCGGACGTAAAACGCTCTTGAGGAGATCAAAAAGCTCCCTGGGCGGAACCGGACCACTTAAAGCACGTTTTGACAGAAGTAAGAGCTGTGAGAGGGACAGCAACTTGACCGAAATTACGAATGAAACGCCGATAGAAATTAGCGAAACCTAGAAAGCGCTGCAACTCGACACGTGACCTTGGAACGGGCCAATCACTGACAGCCTGGACCTTAGCTGGATCCATCTGAATGCCTTCAGCGGAAATAACAGAACCGAGAAAAGTGACGGAGGAGACATGAAAGGCGCACTTCTCAGCCTTCACGTAGAGACAATTCTCTAAAAGGCGCTGGAGTACACGTCGAACGTGCTGAACATGAATCTCGAGTGACGGTGAAAAAATCAGGATATCGTCAAGGTAGACAAAAACAAAGATGTTCAGCATGTCTCTCAGTACATCATTAACTAATGCCTGAAAAACAGCTGGAGCATTAGCGAGACCAAACGGCAGAACCCGGTACTCAAAATGCCCTAACGGGTGTTAAACGCCGATTTCCACTCGTCCCCCTCTCTGATGCGCACAGATGGTAAGCATTACGAAGGTCCAACTTAGTAAAGAACCTGGCTCCCTGCAGAATCTTGAAGGCTGATGACATAAGGGAAGCGGATAACGATTCTTAACCGTTATGTCATTCAGCCCTCGATAATCCACGCAGGGCGCAGAGTACCGTCTTTCTTCTTAACAAAAAAACCCCGCCCCGGCAGGAGAGGAAGAAGGCACTACGGTGCAGCGTCAAGAGAAACAGACAAATAATCCTCGAGAGCCTTACGTTCGGGAGCCGACAGAGAGTATAGTCTACCCCGAGGGGGAGTGGTCCCCGGAAGGAGATCAATACCACAATCATACGACGGTGAGGAGGAAGGAGTTGGCTCTGGACCGACTGAAGACCGTGCGCAGATCATGATATTCCTCCGGCACTCCTGTCAAATCACCAGGTTCCTCCTGAGAAGAGGGGACAGAAGAAACAGGAGGGATAGCAGACATTAAACACTTCACATGACAAGAAACGTTCCAGGATAGGATAGAATTACTAGACCAATTAATAGAAGGATTATGACATACTAGCCAGGGATGACCCAAAACAACAGGTGTAAAAGGTGAACGAAAAAATCAAAAAGGAAATAGTCTCACTGTGGTTACCAGATACTGTGAGGGTTAAAGGTAGTGTCTCATATCTGATACTGGGGAGATGACTACCATCTAAGGCGAACATGGGCGTGGGCTTCCCTAACTGTCTGAGAGGAATGTCATGTTTCCGAGCCCATGCTTCGTCCATAAAACAACCCTCAGCCCCAGAGTCTATCAAGGCACTGCATTAAGCAGCCCGAACCGGTCCAGCGTAGATGGACCGACATAGTAGTACAGGATCTTGATGGAGAGACCTGAGTAGTAGCGCTCACCAGTAGCCCTCCGCTTACTGATGAGCTCTGGCTTTACTGGACATGAATTGACAAAATGTCCAGCAAATCCGCAATAGAGGCACAGGCGGTTGGTGATCCTCCGTTCCCTCTCCTTAGTCGAGATGCGAATACCTCCCAGCTGCATGGGCTCAGTCTCTGAGCCGGAGGAAGGAGATGGTTGCGATGCGGAGAGAGGGAAACACCTTTAACGAGCTCTCTTCCACGAGCTCGGTGACGAAGATCTACCCGTCATTCTATGCGGATGGCGAGTGCAATCAAAGTCCACACTGGAAGGAACCTCCCGGGAGAGAATCTCATCCCTTAACCTCTGCGTGGAGTCCCTCCAGAAAACGAGCGAGCAGCGCCCCGGCTCGTTCCAGTCACTAGAGGCAGCAAGAGTGCGAAACTCTATAGAGTAATCCGTTATGGATCGATCACCTTGACATAGGGAAGCCAGGGCCCTAGAAGCCTCCCTACCAAAAACTGAACGATCAAAAACTCGTATCATCTCCTCTTTAAAGTTCAGGTAATTGTTAGAACAATCAGCCCTTGCCTCCCAGATAGCTGTGCCCCACTCTCGAGCCCGGCCAGTAAGTAGTGATATGACGTAAGCAACCCGAGCTCTCTCTCTTGAGTATGTGTTGGGTTGGAGAGAGAACACAATATCACACTGGGTGAGAAAGGAGCGGCACTCAGTGGGCTGCCCGGAGTAACAAGGTGGGTTATTAACCCTAGGTTCTGGAGACTCGGCAGACCAGGAAGTAGCTGGTGGCACGAGACGAAGACTCTGGAACTGTCCAGAGAGGTCGGAAATCTGAGCGGCCAGGGTCTCAACGGCATGACGAGCAGCAGACAATTCCTGCTCGTGTCTGCCGAGCATAGCTCCCTGGATCTCGACGGCAGTGTTACGAGAATCCGTAGTCGCTGGGTCCATTCTTGGTCGGATCCTTCTGTTATGCAAGTGAATGAGGACCCAAAAGCGACTTAGCGAAAACAGAGTCTTTATTCCAGTAAAACTCAAGACGAAAACAAAACAGGAAAAAACTTAATTCCACTCGTAGTAACGAGGACAGACTGGAGACTCGAGCATTGACTGCAGGTTGCCTCGGGAAGGCACCGACCGTAGCAGACCAGACACCTGCTACACGCAGCATCTGAAGGAGACAAGACACGACAGGGCGAGACAAGACACGACAGGGCGAGACAATGACACAGCACAGCGAACATCATACAAGGATCCGACAAGGACAGAAGCGGAAAACAAGGGGAGAAATAGGGACTCTAATCAGAGGACAAAATAGGGGACAGGTGTGAAAAGACTAAATGAGTGAGTTAGGAGAATGAGGAACAGCTGGAAGCAGGAACGGAACGATAGAGAGAGGAGAGAGAGGGGGGAGAGAGAGAGGGATAGAAAAAGGGAACGAACCTAATAAGACCAGCAGGGGGAAACGAACAGAAGGGAAAGCATAATGACAAGACAATATAAGACAAAACATGACAGACTGTGCCAGCTAGTGACCACTAGTGCCTCCAGAACAAAAAACGCGTCTGTTTTGACCTGCTCATGTTTTTGTTTACATTTAATCAATATAGAGTCTACTAAATCAAAAGAAGCACATCCTCATATTAACATGATGTTCTTGCCTTGTTATGCTGTTTGTTATAGATCGGGCCTTTGTCCTTCAAGGCTTTGACATGTGTGTTGTCAGATTTCTAATGGCTGATGAAGGCTGGATCGCTCCGTTAACGACTACAAGGACAAACAGTTTCCACTGACTCCCTATTACTGCCCTTTCCACTCTTAAAGGCAGATTAAAGAAAAGAACGGTCTCTCACAGAGCAAGGTGAGCTGAGTGACTTGGTTGTGACCCATTTTGACAGTGATGTGATTGAGGTATGTGAAGAATTACTAATATAACTGTTTAAAAACTATTTGTGATGGTCTGTCTGCATTTTAGTTTTTTGTGTAGGGTTTGCAAGTAAGTAATTTAAAAGTACAATTATATTTGAGTCGTCATATGTGAGTACAATTGGCTTGTACAATAGTACAATAAAGTACATTAAATAAAGCACAATAAATAAACATGTCTCATATATGAATGAATATACTTTCCCATGTATCATTTAGTGAGTTTTCAAATAGTCCGTAAATCATTGAATCAATAATCACTCCTGATAGGAGCTTGGCATGGCCTACACAACATAATAATAACTATAGAACAACCAATAAACAGTGCGGTAGTATTCAGCAGAAAACTGAGAACCTTTTACATTGTGATGATAAACAACAAAGAAACGATGCATGTCAGGTTGTCCCCAGGAACAGGTTCCATATGGGAGAATCCTAGCAACTATAACAATCCACAACCACCGGTAGAGATCAGAACACAATAAACCCACTCTTCAAAGACAGAATTATTTAACAATCTCACACCCACAACATGGTTTATAAAGCTAACAGTTGCTGTCAAATATGAATTACTGATCAAATAATCATATATTTTTTTAAATCATGATGCCATGAAAGTAGATCAGGTGATGGATGCTCTAAGCCCCATTGATACCTGGTGCTGACATGAGTCCTTTGTTCGGATCTTGTCTACATTCTGATTGTGCCTGTATTTCCAGAAATGTGTTGACACATGGCATTAAAATATGTCTGTTACCTGTCCCCTGTGTCTGCATTGTGACCAAATGTTCTGGTCACTTCCTTTATATAAATGATTTCACAACTATTTTTTCAAAATGCTATTAATTTATTTATTGTTGGACACATATTGATGTAATCAGTCAACGGTGCCACCTGTCAATCATTTTATAGGGTGGGAAAAATGATGATTTAAATGGTTTCTCTGTCCAGATCTGTCTACACTTGTAAGTTA
>NC_060186.1:16309026-16319736 GCF_021184085.1 Oncorhynchus gorbuscha | reverse complement strand
GAGATGTAAATTAATCACTATTCACATTAAATAAATACAAATCTTCAAGAAATGACTTTGTCAAATCAAACAAAATAACTAGGGCTTTACAATAATGGTAAAATTTAGAGATATTTGGGGATTAAATGGTGTAAAATCCTAAAAGTGACACAGGGTTGACGGAGGTACTGTTTTTGTTGAACAACCCTATTATAATGTGAATTACAAGGTCAATACAAAACATATATCATAATTCAAACCTCATTTCCACCCTTATACAGATGAAGTTCACCTTGCAGAGCCAGCAACTGCGAATTCCTGCCAGTGGACAACTCGTAAGTGATTGTTTGATGAGCCTTCACTGTGTCCCACCAGAATTCCTACCTCATGCAGCTGAAAGCTACCATGACAAAAGCATGAGTGAGTATGCTTATTCATTGGTACTGTATGCTAATGTATGCTAATGTAACGGATTCCAAGTATTTTCTCTCTCTCTGTGTGTGTGTGTGTATCTACGGTATCTGTCATATTCTTTGCTGTTGAAATAAAACAAGCTTCAGGAAAGGATGAATTGACTACAAAACTAACAGGAACAAAATGTATGTTTGCCTTGTGTACTTTCAGAGATCGTCGCTGGCGATACCAATACTGTACCAGAAGGTCATGCTGAATCTATAACTGATTCTTCCTACAATCAGACATTTTATCCATTGTTGTCTCTGAAATCTTGAAAGAAATTCATGATTAAAGATACATGCATCAAATGATTGTGTTTCATTTCACTGCACTAACGCTTAAATGATTGATTATGCTTGGTTTCTGGTCAAGATATAAAATCTATACAGTACTATAATAGAGGGCAAATGGTTATCTCAGACAATAATTACTAAAAATTATTGGGTCACACTTATTTGGATAATCCCCCAATGATGATCTACAGCGGAACAAACCATCAACAGACTATCAACTGCAACTCTGTTGATTATGCAACAGCTTGCTATGGTTACGTTTAGGTTAGAGTTAGTCAAATCAAATCCAATTTTATTCGTCACATGCACTGAATACAACAGGTGTAGTAGACCTTGGCAGTGAAATGCTTAACCAACAATGCAGTTTTAAGAAAATACACCAAAAAAAGTGTTGGGGTTAAAGGGAAAGTTCAGTATTTTACAACTTCATTTTAGATGGTTCCTGCCCCTGTAAGTAGTCTATGGATCAGGAGAAACTGTAATACATGGTTTGGTTTTTCTTCTAATAGCCACTACAAACTTCAGCTAACTTTAGCCTCTGCTGGTTTAAAATCAATGGGAGCGATGTGGGCATGCAGTGACTGTTAAAAAAGCCATAGACAAATTAACTGAATTATTTGGTTTGACGTAACTTTAAATGATTAGGCTTCTTAAATTCTTAAACATCTTAACCATGGATTACAGTTTCTCCTGGCCCATAGACAACCTTCACGGGGAGGATCCATCTAACAAGAAGGTGTAAAATACTAAACTTCTCCTTTAAGGCATTTACTGAGATACTGCTGTCGGGCTTCTACCCATTGAGAAAAGTGTATGCTGTTCTAGTCTGCCTAGTGGCTGTGTCCTCTCGAGTCTGCCTAACGGTCCTAAACTGACCTGATAATGTGATTTCCCCCCAGTTTGATTGGTAATGTAAAAATGTATATCTGGGCAGATGGGCTTAAATTGCTCTGAAACCTTTCAGGTTGTTAGGAAAACATCTAACTCTGTCATATTTGGACCGATCTTGTGGGACTGTGATGTACATAATGTACATAATGTAGTTTCTTGGTTTATTCATTATGAAGTTAACCTATTTAAACCTTTTCATTTTCAAAGATCTTCCCAATGGTGTCTGTTTCTTTTCAAACTAGCAGCCAAGTAACCCCTGACCCATTTACACTTGACCCATGGTTCTCACTGTAACACAGAGGTAAATAAATAAAAATAGTTTGGCCACATTTCTAGCATACAAAAACCATCCTGTTATGCAATTCCTGAGAGGTTATACTGTTATTTAGTGTATTTTTGTTAAACTTTTCCCTTTCAGCACACCTATTCAAACACTGAGATTACCCATGTACGTGGCTGAAAACGTACTTTTCCCAAAATGTGTTGTGTTTCAGCCTGAATTTAAAACGGATTAAATTGATATTTGTGCCACGGGCCTGCACACAATGCTCCATAGTGTCCAACTGGAATTGTGTTTTTAGACATTTTTTGCAAATTCATAAAAAATGAAAAGCTGAAATGTCTTGAGTCAATAAGTATTCAACCCCTTTGTTATGGCAAGCCTAAATAAGTTCAGGAGTAAAAATGTGCTGAACAAGTCACATAATAAGTTGCATGGACTGTATGCAATATTTATTTATTTCACCTTTATTTAACCAGGTAGGCAAGTTGAGAACAAGTTCTCATTTACAATTGCGACCTGGCCAAGATAAAGCAAAGCAATTCGACAGATACAACGACACATGGAGTTACACATGGAGTAAAACAAACATACAGTCAATAATACAGTATAAACAAGTCTATATACAATGTGAGCAAATTAGGTGAGAAGGGAGGTAAAGGCAAAAAAAGGCCATGGTGGCAAAGTAAATACAATATAGCAAGTAAAACACTGGAATGGTAGTTTTGCAATGGAAGAATGTGCAAAGTAGAAATAAAAATAATGGGGTGCAAAGGACCAAAATAAATTAATTAATTAAATACAGTTGGGAAAGAGGTAGTTGTTTGGGCTAAATTATAGGTGGGCTATGTACAGGTGCAGTAATCTGTAAGATGCTCTGACAGTTGGTGCTTAAAGCTAGTGAGGGAGATAAGTGTTTCCAGTTTCAGAGATTTTTGTAGTTCGTTCCAGTCATTGGCAGCAGAGAACTGAAAGGAGAGGCGGCCAAAGAAAGAATTGGTTTTGGGGGTGACTAGAGATATACCTGCTGGTTTACAAAACAGCAACTGTTTCTAACTATTGTCAGGAGTGTCCTTCTGACCATAACACCGCTAGAGACACTGTATACCTCTCTGTGTGGCAGCGGTGTGTGTGCTGGAGCGCATGCTGTTGCTGGACCCTGAGAGGCGGGTGAGTGCGTCGGAGGCGCTGGCCATGCCCTTTTTCAGCGAGTTCAGAGAACCAGAGGAGGAGACTGAGGCCCAGCCCTACGATCACTCCATGGACAACACAGACCTGCTCCTGGAGCAGTGGAAACGTGAGAGATGGTTGGAGGGAAGCTGAAGAAAGAGATGGAGAGCGGGGGGAGGGAGGAGGAAGATATGGGAGAGAGAGAGAGATATGCTGGGGAGGATGGATGGAGGGAGGGAGGGAGAGAGAAGAAGGAGATACAGGCAGAGTAAAAAAGGGGAGAGATGGAGAATGAGGTTGCTGGTAGCCTAGAGGTAAAGACCATTGGGCAGGTACCTGAAAGGTCGTTGGTTCAAATCCCCAAGCTGGCAAGGTTGAAAATTATGCAATTCTGCCCATGTGCAAGGCAACAACTGCTCCCTGGGTGCTGATGATGTGGATGTTAAATAAGGCAGCCCCCTGCACTGCTCTGATTAAGAGGGGTTGGGTTAAATACAGAAGATGCTATTTGGTTGAACGCATTCAGCAACTGATTAGTTGTCTCTTTCCCTAGGAAGAGAGCTTAAGGAAAAACATTCCTTTGGCTATTCCACATGATAGAAGGAGAGCGATGATGAGGGAGATGGATGTGTGATAACATGTTCAGCTTGGGAGAAAGAAAGAGGAAGAAAAATCTATAGAGTCTACAGAGTAACTAATTAGTCATTTCTTGTGATATCTCCTACAGGTCACACATTCACAGAGATTCTGTCCTTCAGGCCTGCAGCAACAGAGACCAAGGACCACAAAGAGACATCACTCTGAGAGTACACACATACCTCTCAATACCTGTCAATGATGATTATAAGGCATTGTTGTATTGTTGTACAGATGTAATGCGAATCCAATGTACAGAATGTAGTTTATTGATTATAAATTGATTTTTTTTGACAAACATTTTTGAAGATATTGTCAGTCTTGTGTAATTGTGGAACTACTGTAACAGCCAACCAATGAGCCCCTGGGAAAGAAATGATTACTTGCTTCCCCGTAAACCATGAGAATGACTGTAAGCTAAGACATCAAATGTTCATCAATAAAAGGCCACTCTAAAATGATCAGTTTTGGCTGAGCTCCCTGCCCAATCATGTGAGATCCATAGATTAGGGCCTAATGGATTTCAATTGACTGATTTCCTTAACTGTAACTCAGTTGTTGAAATTGTTGCAGGTTGCATGTTTGTTCAGTATAACGTGAATTGACTGAAATATTTTTTAGACTACAATACACCTGCTCAAACACTGGAATTACCCACGTACGTGGCCTAAGGTCCAGCAAGGACAAAGATCACCTCTGTCTATAAATGGAGCACCAACCTTGCTGATTTTAGTTTGGGCCCTCAAAAGCCATGACGAGAGCCAACGTCTTTATTCTGCTTCTTGCTGGTGTGTTGGTCAACGGAAAAGGTATGCTTTATGTTACATGTGAGTTTTGTGGAGTAAAGCCTGAGCATATGTGTAGCAGAGTAACTCAAAATGTGGACTTAATATTTAAATCGAATAGCAATGTGTGGTCAGAAATCTTTTAAAAAAGGAGAAAGAGGTGCTGATTACTACGGTAATCAATTAAGTTTTTATTGTGCCTTTGTTTGTGTGTTGCAGACCTCCGCTGGCAGAACAGCTATGACCAGCCTTTGGATTTTAATTGCCCATCAGACAATCCATCTCTCGCATAGTGAGTAAGTGATTCCTTATGTTCCATACAACCAATCTTCTCCAAAACCTGAATTCTGCACTGACTCACAAGCACAGGTTTCCAAATCAGAGTGAGCATTTTGCTGCTGCGGTGCTGAGTTAACCCTAATCTTTCTCAAACCCTTAGCAAGCTGTTGCATATCAACAGAGTTGCTGTTGATTCAGATTTGCAATTTTCCATTTTGAGAAATTTAAAGAGTTTAAAATTAGAGTTTAACTCTGTATTTTGGATTTAGGTTATTGCAATTGCATTCCGGACAAAATATGTTGGGCAACAATAAAACCTACAACATGCATAAATGTTTTTTTTTGTATAAATTCAACTATTAATTTGTGCATTGTAATGTATTTTTCCAATTTTAGTGAGCATGACAACAAATATGAAGACCGTCTCTGGGACTTTGGGTGCAAAGCCACGTTTGACTCAGCAACTAACTGCTTCACATCCTCCTACGTAAATGACTTCGACAAACCTTTCAACTACCAATGCCTAAGCCACCAGGTCATCACAGGGATGAACAGCTATCATGACAACAAGCACGAGGACAGAAGGTGAGTGTCATGCAGGTGAAGGAGGACCCAAACGCGACTTAACAGAAACAGAGTTTATTAAATGTTCAAAACCGAATAACTGAAATCCTCTAGATTAGTAGAGGGGAAAACAACTGGAGAAGCGGCCACAGACTGCAGGTCGCTTCGGGTAGGCGCAGGCCGTAGTCAACTGAGACACCTGCTCACACGCAGCGTCTGAAGAAGGCACAAACACGACAGGACAGGGGTGATACACAACCACGGCAAAAAACACGACAGGACAGGGCGAAACGCAATCACAGCATGGAATACAAAACAAGGAACCGACGGAACAGGAACGGATCACAAAGGAATAAATAGAGTCTAATCAGGGAAAGGATCGGGAACAGGTGTGGAAAGATTAAATGATGATTAGGGGAATAGAACAGCTGGGAGCAGGAACGAACGACAGAGAGAAGAGAGAGCGAGAGAGTGAGAGAGGGAGGGGGAGAGAGAAGGATAGAACCAAACAAGACCAGCAGAGGGAAACGAATAGCATGGGAGCACAGGACAAGACATGACAATGAATGACAAACATGACAGTACCCCCACTCACCGAGCGCCTCCCTGGCGCACTCGAGGAGGAATCCTGGCGGCAACGGAGGAAATCATCGATGAGCGAACGGTCCAGCACGTCCCGAGACGGAACCCAACTCCTCTCCTCAGGACCGTAACCCTCCCAATCCACTAGGTATTGGGACCCCTGTCCCCCGAGAACGTATGTCCATAATCTTATGTACCTTTGTAAATAGGTGCGCTCTCGACAAGGACGGGAGGGGGAGGGAAGACGAACGGGGGTGCGAAGAAAGGGCTTAACACAGGAGACATGGAAGACAGGATGGACGCGACGAAGATGTCGCGGAGCCAGCTGAGGCGCACAGCCGACAGGATTGACGACCTGGGAGACACGGAACGGACCAATGAACTCGGAGTCAACTTACGAGAAGCTGTCGTAAGAGGAAGGTTGCGAGTGGAAAGCCATATTCTCTGGCCGCAACAATACCTTGGACTCTTAATCCTGCGCTTATTGGCGGCTCTCACCGTCTGTGCCCTGTAACGGCAAAGTGCAGACCACCCTCCTCCAGGTGCGCTCACAACGTTGGACAAACGCTTGGAGCTGAGGGAACGCTGACTCGGCAAGCTGGGATGAGAACAGAGGAGGCTGGTAACCCAGACTACTCTGAAACGGAGATAACCCGGTAGCAGACGAAGGAAGCGAATTGTGAGCGTATTCTGCCCAGGGAGCTGTTCTGCCCAAGACGAGGGTTCCTGAAAGAAAGGTTGCGTAGTATGCGACCAATCGTCTGATTGGCCCTCTTCTGCTTGACCGTTAGACTGGGGATGAAACCTGAAGAGAGACTGACGGACGCACCAATCAAACGACAGAACTCCCTCCAAAACTGTGACGTGAATTGCGGACCTCTGTCTGAAACGGCGTCTAACGGGAGGCCATGAATTCTGAATACATTCTCAATAATGATTTGTGCCGTCTCCTTAGCGGAAGGAAGTTTAGCGAGGGGAATGAAATGTGCCGCCTTAGAGAACCTATCGACAACCGTCAGAATCACAGTCTTCCCCGCAGACAAAGGCAGACCGGTAATGAAGTCTAAGGCAATGTGAGACCATGGTCGAGAAGGAATGGGGAGCGGTCTGAGACGACCGGCAGGAGGAGAGTTACCCGACTTAGTCTGCGCGCAGTCCGAACAGGCAGCCACGAAACGGCGCGTGTCACGCTCCTGAGTCGGCCACCAAAAGCGCTGGCGAATAGACGCAAGAGTGCCTCGAACACCGGGATGACCCGCTAACTTGGCAGAGTGAGCCCACTGAAGAACAGCCAGACGAGTGGAAACAGGGACGAAAAGGAGGTTACTAGGACAAGCGCTGCTATGGCGATTTCCAGTGTGCGTGAGTGCTTGCTTAACCCTGTCTTTCAATTCCCCAGACTGTTAACCCACAACACGCCCATAAGGAAGAATCCCCCCGGGATCAGTAGAAGCCACAGAAGAACTAAACAGACGGGATAAGGCATCAGGTTTGGTTTTCTTTGCTACCCGGACGGTAAGAAATCACAAACTCGAAACGGAGCTAAAAACAACGCCCAACGAGCTTGACGGGCATTAAGTCGTTTGGCAGAACGGATGTACTCAAGGTTCTTATGGTCTGTCCAAACGACAAAAGGAACGGTCGCCCCTCCAACCACTGTCGCCATTCGCTTAGGGCTAAGCGTGATGGCGAGCAGTTCACGGTTACCCACATCATAGTTGCGTCAGATGGCGACAGGCGATGAGAAAAATAAGCGCAAATGAACTCTTATCGTCAGACTGGGAGCGCTGGGATAGAATGGCTCCCACGCCTACCTCCTCTGAAGCTGGCCAACCTCGACAATGAATTGTCTAGTGACGTCAGGAGTAACGAGGATAGGAGCGGACGTAAAACGTTCTTTAGAAGATCAAAGCTCCTAAGGAACCGACCACTTAAAACACGTCTGACAGAAGTAAGAGCTGTGAGAGGGGCAGCAACTTGACCGAAATTAAATGAAACGCCTCGGGAGAAATTAGCTTAAACTCTAAGAAGCTGCCAACTCGACACGTGACCTTGGAACGGGCCAATCACTGACAGCTTGACTCTAGCGAATCCATCTGAATGCCTTCAAAGGAAATAACGGAACCGAGAAAAGTAACGGAGGAGACATGAAAAGAGCACTTCTCAGCCTTTACGAGAGACAATTCTCTAAAAGGCGCTGTAGAACACGTCGAACGTGCTGAACATGAATCTCGAGGACGGAGAAAAAATCAGGATATCGTCAAGATAGACAAAAACAAAAATGTTCAGCATGTTCCCAGAACATCATTAACTAATGCCTGAAAAACAGCTGGCGCATTGGCGAGACCGAACGGCAGAACCCGTACTCAAAATGCCCTAACGGAGTATTAAACGCTGTTTTCCCACTCGTCCCCTCTGATGCGCAGATGGTAAGGTTACGAAGGTCCAACTTAGTAAAGCACCTGGCTCCCTGCAGAATCTCGAAGGCTGATGACATAAGGGGGAAGCGGATAACGATTCTTAACCGTTATGTCATTCAGCCTCGATAATCCACGCAGGCAGAGTACCGTCCTCTTCTAACAAAAAGAACCCCGCCCCGGCCGGAGAGGAAGAAGGCACTATGGTACCGGCGTCAAGAGACACAGGACAAATAATCCTCGAGAGCCTTGGCGTCGGGAGCCGACAGAGAGTACAGTCTACCCGAGGAGGAAGTGGTCCCCGGAAGGAGATCAATACTACAATCATACGACCGGTGAGGAGGAAGGAGTTGGCTCGGGACCGACTGGAAGACCGTGCGCAGATCATGATATTCCTCCGGCACTCCTGTCAAATCGCCAGGTTCCTCCTGAGAAGTAGGGACAGAAGAAATGGGAGGGATGGCAGACATTAAAACACTTCACATGACAAGAAACGTTCCAGGATAGGATAGAATTACTAGACCAATTAATAGAAGGATTGACATACAAGCCAGGGGTGACCCAAAACAACAGGTGTAAACGGTGAACGGAAAATCAAAAGACATAGTCTCACACTGTGGTTACCAGATACTGTGAGAGTTAAAGGTAGTGTCTCAAATTTGATACTGGGAAGATGACTACCATCTAAGGCAAACATGGGCGTAGGCCTGTCTAACGGTCTGAAAGGAATGTTATGTTTCCTCGCCCATGCTTCGTCCATGAAACAACCCTCAGCCCCAGAGTCAATCAAAGCACTGCATGTAGCACCCGAACGGTCCAGCGTAGATGGACCGACATAGTAGTACAAGATCTAGATGAAGGGACCTGAGTAGTAGCGCTCACCAGTAGCCCGCTTACTGATGGGCTCTGGCCTCTTACTGGACATGAAATAACAAAATGTCCAGCAACTCCGCACAGAGGCACAGGCGATTTGGTGATCCTCTGTTCCCCTCTCCTGTATTCGAGATGCGGTCCCTCCCAGCTGCATGGGCTCAGTCTCAAAGCCAGAGGGAGATGGTTTGCGATGCGGGAGCAGGGAAACACCGTTGATGCGAGCTCTCTTCCACGAGCCCGGTGACGAAGATCTACCCGTCGTTCTATGCGGATGGCGAGAGCAATCAAGGAGTCCACATCTGAAGGAACCTCCCGGGAGAGAATTCATCCCACCACTGCGTGAGTCCTCCAGAAACGAGCGAGCAGCGCCGGCTCGTTCCACTCACTAGAGGCAGCAAGAGTGCGAAACTCAATGGAATAATCCGTTATGGACTTCACCTTGGCATAAGGAAGCCAGGGCCCTAGAAGCCTCCTCACCAAAACTGAACGGTCAAACCCGAATCATCTCCTCTTTTAAAGTTCTGGAATCTGTTAGAGTAATCAGCCCTGCCTCCCAGATAGCTGTGCCCCATTCTCGAGCCCGGCCAGTAAGGGAGTGAAATGACGAAAGCAACCCGAGCTCTCTCTCTAGAGTATGTGTGGGGTTGGAGAGAACACAATCTCACACTGCGTGAGAAAAGGAGCGGCACTCAGTGGAAGCTGCCAGATAGCAAGGTGGGTTATTAACCCTGGGTTCAGGAGGCTCGGCAGGCCAGGGAGTAACAGGTGGCACGAGACGTAGACTCTGGAACTGTCAAGAGAGGTCGGAAACCTGAGCGGCCAGGTTCTCCACGGCATGGCGAGCAGCAGACAATTCCTGCTCGTGTCTGCCAGGCACATGAAAACCAAGCCTGGATCTCGACGGCAGTGTAACGAGCGTCTGAAGTCGCTGGGTCCATTCTTTGGTCGGTTCCTTCTGTCATGCAGGTGAAGGAGGACCCAAACGCGACTTAACAGAAACAGAGTTTATTAATGTTCAAAACCCGAATAACTGAAATCCTCTCTAGATTAGTAGAGGGGAAAACAACTGGAGAAGCGGCCACAGACTGCAGGTCGCTTCAGGTAGCTGGCCGTAGTCAACTGAGCATACCTGTCCACGCAGCGTCTGAAGAAGGCACAAAACACGACAGGACAGGGGTGATACACAATCACGACAAAAAACACGACAGGACAGGGCGAAACGCAATCACAGCATGGAATACAAAACAAGGAACCGACTGAACAGAACGGATCACAAAGGAATAAATAGGGAGTCTAATCAGGGAAAGGATCGGGAAACAGGTGTGGAAAGATTAAATGATGATTAGGGAATAGGAACAGCTGGGAGCAGGAACGGAACGACAGAGAGAAGAGGAGAGCAGAGAGTGAGAGAGAGGGGGAGAGAGAAGGATAGAACCAAACAAGACCAGCAGAGGGAAACGAATAGCATGGGGAGCACAGGACAAGACATGACAATGAATGACAAA
>NC_060186.1:16301208-16308926 GCF_021184085.1 Oncorhynchus gorbuscha | reverse complement strand
GATGGTAAGTTGGTGGTTGAAGATTTCCCTCTAGTGGTGTGGGGGCTGTGCTTTGGCAAAGTGGGTGGGGTTATATCCTTCCTGTTTGGCCCTGTCCGGGGTGTCCTCGGATGGGGCCACAGTGTCTCCTGACCCCTCCTGTCTCAGCCTCCAGTATTTATGCTGCAGTAGTTTATGTGTCGGGGGCTAGGGTCAGTTTGTTTATCTGGAGTACTTCTCCTGTCCTATTCGGTGTCCTGTGTAAATCTAAGTGTGCGTTCTCTAATTCTCTCCTTCTCTCTTTCTTTCTCTCTCTCGGAGGACCTGAGCCCTAGAACCATGCCCCAGGACTACCTGACATGATGACTCCTTGCTGTCCCCAGTCCACCTGGCCATGCTGCTGCTCCAGTTTCAACTGGCCTGGGCCCTAGGACCATGTCCCAGGACTACCTGACATGAGGACTCCTTGCTGTCCCCAGTCCACCTGGCCATGCTCCTGCTCCAGTTTCAACTGTTCTGCCTTACTATTATTCAACCATGCTGGTCATTTATGAACATTTGAACATCTTGGCCACGTTCTGTTATAATCTCCACCTGGCACAGCCAGAAGAGGACTGGCCACCCCACATATGCTCTCTCTAATTCTCTCTTTCTTTCTCTCTCTCGGAGGACCTGAGCCCTAGGACCGTGCCCCAGGACTACCTGACATGATGGCTCCTTGCTGTCCCCAGTCCATCTGACTGTGCTGCTGCTCAGTTTCAACTGTTCTGCCTTATTATTATTTGACCATAGCTGGTCATTTATGAACTGTTGAACATCTTAGTCATGTTCTGTTATAATCTCTACCCGGCACAGCCAGAAGAGGACTGGCCACCCCACATAGCCCGGTTCCTCCTAGGTTTCTTCCTAGGTTTTGGCCTTTCTAGGGAGTTTTCCCTAGCCACCGTGCTTTTACACCTGCATTGTTTGCTGTTTGGGGTTTTAGGCTGTTTCTGTACAGCACTTTGAGATATCAGCTGATGTACGAAGGGCTATATAAATAATTTGATTTGATTTGATTTGATATTCAAATCAAATGTCCTCTTCATTTAAAAAGTGAGTCTCTGACTGAACTGTTGTCTGGCAAACTCACCGATGTGAAGTTATGGATGGGGTTCCTCATAGCTATCAAACCTAATGCAGCCTGTGGGTACAAATGCAGGTGCAATGGTTCATGAATGGAGAGATGTGTTAACAGCTGATGTTATTCTTCAATAACACAGACCCCAAAGCAAATCAGTGGGAGAAAAATATATTTATTCAAAGAGAACAAATCATTGTTGTTATGCATGAAAGTAGGTGGCAGATGTTTATTCTTCCCTGTCCTCAATGTTTCTCCTCTGAACAAAGAGACAGGATGTAGTTTATAACCCAACCCTAGTCGGTGGTTGACCAATTAGAATTCCTTGCAATAAAACTGGGCCAATGGCCAAATAACAAATATCCTGTTTCAGGCTCAACGTATAGACAATACGGACCAATGAGAACTTGTCACATGGAGCTATGAGACACGGACTGAAATTCCTTCCGTGTCCCTGACCCATTAATCTTCAGTTCCCCATTACAGAAAAACAACTATTTCCATTGATAATGAATTCCCTCTTGACCTTAAGTCCTCTGAGTTGTGTATTTATCTTTGAATATTCGTACAGATGCAAACTGCTTGTCTGGGCTCCATCCGAGCAGGTTGTTATTGATGTGCCTTTTGATGTGAAGTTCTGTGCTGATCTTATCCCTAAACTGAAGGGGTTCTATTTCACAACATGCTGCCAAGGATAGTAGATGACTTCCAGTCAGGCAGACTAACTATGTGCTCGAAATATGTTCATCTATGTGTTATCTAGGGGCCTTATACTTATAAAAATAGTACATATATTGTAAAGCTCTGTCAGCTCTACCTTATTATTGAAGCATAACTCTAGATTGGTGCGTTTTTGTCTGTCACAGTTCTCCTTCAAATGCACATTTACCTGATTATATTTGCAAAATTCTTGTTTTTTTTACATCTTGCCTTGTACAGCTCCCTTCATACATGTTTATCTAATGCCTACGGATAATGA
This sequence comes from Oncorhynchus gorbuscha, assembly GCF_021184085.1. Lineage (NCBI taxonomy): Eukaryota > Metazoa > Chordata > Actinopteri > Salmoniformes > Salmonidae > Oncorhynchus > Oncorhynchus gorbuscha. Next base: position 16,306,848 of record NC_060186.1, on the reverse strand, counting down.
TTTATGAATGTTTTTATTGTGCCTTGTTATAGCTCTCTTTTCATATGGCACTTCATGAACTTATCTCAGCATACCATAACTCATCTTGCACTTGGCAAATGAGGGTGTTAATAAAAACGACTATGAAATTCAACTTCGTTGACATTTTCTTTTGATACTTAACAGAAATGAAGGACGGGGAGGCATGTCTAAAGGTTTCAAATGTGTTTTCAGTTTGATTCTGGGTTTGGATTTCAAGAGCACAAATTAAGAATACTGTGCAAAGCTAACATCAAGGCAAAGGGTGGCTGCTTTGAAGAATCTAAAATACCAAATATATTTTGAATTGTTCAATAGTTTTTTGTTTACTACAAGATTCCATATGTGCTATTTCATCATTTTGATGTCTTCACTATTATTCTACAATGTAGAAAATAGTACAAATAAAGAAAGACCCTTGAATGAGTAGATGTGTCCAAACTTTTGACTGGTTCTGTATTTACATCCCTTGATTGAAGTCCACCTGTGGACATTTCAATTGTTTGTACATGATATATAAATAAAACACACCTGTTGTCATGTTTGTCATTTATTATCATGTCTTGTCCCTGTGCTCCCCATGCTATTCGTTTCCCTCTGCTGGTCTTATTTGGTTCTTTCCCTCCTTCTATCCCTCTCTCTCCCCCTCCCTCTCTCACTCTCTCGCTCTCTCTTCTCTCTATCGTTCCGTTCCTGCTCCCAGCTGTTCCTATTCCCCTAATCATCATTTAGTCTTCCCACACCTGTTCCCGATCCTTTCCCCTGATTAGAGTCCCTATTTATTCCTTTGTGATCCGTTCCTGTCCCGTCGGTTCCTTGTATTGTATTCACCATGCTGTGATTGCGTTTCGCCCTGTCCTGTCGTGTTTTTGCCGTGATTGTGTATCGCCCTGTCCTGTCGTGTTTTTTGCCTTCATCAGATGCTGCGTGTGAGCAGGTGTCTCTGTCGACTACGGCCTGCGCCTACCCGAAGCGACCTGCAGTCTGTGGCCGCTTCTCCAGTTGTTTCCCTCTACAAGTCTAGAGGATTTCTGTTATTCCGTTTTGGACTTAAATAAACTCTGTTTCTGTTAAGTCGCTTTTGGGTCCTCTTTCACCTGCATGACAGAAGGAACCGACCAAGGAATGGACCCAGCGACTTCAGACGCTCGTTACACTGCCGTCGAGATCCAAGGAGCCATGCTCGGCAGACACGAGCAGGAATTGTCCGCTGCTCGCCATGCCGTGGAGAACCTGGCCGCTCAGGTTTCCGACCTCTCTGGACAGTTCCAGAGTCTACGTCTCGTGCCACCTGTTACTTCCTGGCCTGCCGAGCCTCCAGAACCTAGGGTTAATAGCCCACCTTGCTGCCTCTAGTGAGTGGAACGAGCCGGCGCTGCTCGCTCGTTTTCTGGAGGGACTCCACGCAGTGGTTAAGGATGAGATTCTCTCCCGGGAGGTTCCTTCAGATGTGGACTCTTTGATTGCTCTCGCCATCCGCATAGAACGACGGGTAGATCTTCGTCACCGGGCTCGTGGAAGAGAGCTCGCATCAACGGTGTTTCCCTGCTCCGCATCGCAACCATCTCCCTCCTCTGGCTTTGAGACTGAGCCCATGCAGCTGGGAGGGATTCGCATCTCGAATAAGGAGAGGGAACGGAGGATCACCAACCGCCTGTGCCTCTATTGCGGAGTTGCTGGACATTTTGTTAATTCATGTCCAGTAAGAGGCCAGAGCCCATCAGTAAGCGGAGGGCTACTGGTGAGCGCTACTACTCAGGTCCCTTCATCTAGATCTTGTACTACTATGTCGGTCCATCTACGCTGGACCGGTTCGGGTGCTACATGCAGTGCTTTGATTGACTCTGGGGCTGAGGGTTGTTTCATGGACGAAGCATGGGCTCGGAAACATAACATTCCTTTCAGACCGTTAGACAGGCCTACGCCCATGTTTGCCTTAGATGGTAGTCATCTTCCCAGTATCAAATTTGAGACACTACCTTTAACTCTCACAGTATCTGGTAACCACAGTGAGACTATTTCTTTTTGATTTTCCGTTCACCGTTTACACCTGTTGTTTTGGGTCATCCCTGGCTTGTATGTCATAATCCTTCTATTAATTGGTCTAGTAATTCTATCCTATCCTGGAACGTTTCTTGTCATGTGAAGTGTTTAATGTCTGCCATCCCTCCCATTTCTTCTGTCCCTACTTCTCAGGAGGAACCTGGCGATTTGACAGGAGTGCCGGAGGAATATCATGATCTGCGCACGGTCTTCAGTCGGTCCCGAGCCAACTCCCTTCCTCCTCACCGGTCGTATGATTGTAGTATTGATCTCCTTCCGGGGACCACTCCTCCTCGAGGTAGACTATACTCTCTGTCGGCTCCCGAACGTAAGGCTCTCGAGGATTATTTGTCTGTGTCTCTTGACGCCGGTACCATAGTGCCTTCTTCTTCTCCGGCCGGGGCGGGGTTCTTTTTGTTAAAAGAAGGACGGTACTCTGCGCCCCTGCGTGGATATCGAGGGCTGAATGACATAACGGTTAAGAATCGTTATCCGCTTCCCCTTATGTCATCAGCCTTCGAGATTCTGCAGGGAGCCAGGTGCTTTACTAAGTTGGACCTTCGTAACGCTTACCATCTCGTGCGCATCAGAGAGGGGGACGAGTGGAAAACGGCGTTTAACACTCCCGTTAGGGCATTTTGAGTACCGGGTTCTGCCGTTCGGTCTCGCCAATGCGCCAGCTGTTTTTCAGGCATTAGTTAATGATGTTCTGAGAGACATGCTGAACATTTTTGTTTTTGTCTATCTTGACGATATCCTGATTTTTTCTCCGTCACTCGAGATTCATGTTCAGCACGTTCGACGTGTTCTACAGCGCCTTTTAGAGAATTGTCTCTACGTAAAGGCTGAGAAGTGCTCTTTTCATGTCTCCTCCGTTACTTTTCTCGGTTCCGTTATTTCCGCTGAAGGCATTCAGATGGATTCCGCTAAGGTCCAAGCTGTCAGTGATTGGCCCGTTCCAAGGTCACGTGTCGAGTTGCAGCGCTTTTTAGGTTTCGCTAATTTCTATCGGCGTTTCATTCGTAATTTCGGTCAAGTTGCTGCCCCTCTCACAGCTCTTACTTCTGTCAAGACGTGTTTTAAGTGGTCCGGTTCCGCCCAGGGAGCTTTTGATCTTCTAAAAGAACGTTTTACGTCCGCTCCTATCCTCGTTACTCCTGACGTCACTAGACAATTCATTGTCGAGGTTGACGCTTCAGAGGTAGGCGTGGGAGCCATCCTATCCCAGCGCTTCCAGTCTGACGATAAGGTTCATCCTTGCGCTTATTTTTCTCATCGCCTGTCGCCATCTGAGCGCAACTATGATGTGGGTAACCGTGAACTGCTCGCCATCCGCTAGCCCTAGGCGAATGGCGACAGTGGTTGGAGGGGGCGACCGTTCCTTTGTCGTTTGGACAGACCATAAGAACCTTGAGTACATCCGTTCTGCCAAACGACTTAATGCCCGTCAAGCTCGTTGGGCGTTGTTTTTCGCTCGTTTCGAGTTTGTGATTTCTTACCGTCCGGGTAGCAAGAACACCAAGCCTGATGCCTTATCCCGTCTGTTTAGTTCTTCTGTGGCTTCTACTGATCCCGAGGGGATTCTTCCTTATGGGCGTGTTGTCGGGTTAACAGTCTGGGGAATTGAAAGACAGGTTAAGCAAGCACTCACGCACACTCGCGTCGCCGCGCGCTTGTCCTAGTAACCTCCTTTTCGTTCCTGTTTCCACTCGTCTGGCTGTTCTTCAGTGGGCTCACTCTGCCAAGTTAGCTGGTCATCCCGGTGTTCGAGGCACTCTTGCGTCTATTCGCCAGCGCTTTTGGTGGCCGACTCAGGAGCGTGACACGCGCCGTTTCGTGGCTGCTTGTTCGGACTGCGCGCAGACTAAGTCGGGTAACTCTCCTCCTGCCGGTCGTCTCAGACCGCTCCCCATTCCTTCTCGACCATGGTCTCACATTGCCTTAGACTTCATTACCGGTCTGCCTTTGTCTGCGGGGAAGACTGTGATTCTGACGGTTGTCGATAGGTTCTCTAAGGCGGCACATTTCATTCCCCTCGCTAAACTTCCTTCCGCTAAGGAGACGGCACAAATCATTATTGAGAATGTATTCAGAATTCATGGCCTCCCGTTAGACGCCGTTTCAGACAGAGGCCCGCAATTCACGTCACAGTTTTGGAGGGAGTTCTGTCGTTTGATTGGTGCGTCCGTCAGTCTCTCTTCCGGGTTTCATCCCCAGTCTAACGGTCAAGCAGAGAGGGCCAATCAGACGATTGGTCGCATACTACGCAGCCTTTCTTTCAGAAACCCTGCGTCTTGGGCAGAACAGCTCCCCTGGGCAGAATACGCTCACAATTCGCTTCCTTCGTCTGCTACCGGGTTATCTTCCGTTTCAGAGTAGTCTGGGTTACCAGCCTCCTCTGTTCTCATCCCAGCTTGCCGAGTCCAGCGTTCCCTCCGCTCAAGCGTTTGTCCAACGTTGTGAGCGCACCTGGAGGAGGGTGAGGTCTGCACTTTGCCGTTACAGGGCACAGACGGTGAGAGCCGCCAATAAACGCAGGATTAAGAGTCCAAGGTATTGTTGCGGCCAGAGAGTGTGGCTTTCCACTCGCAACCTTCCTCTTACGACAGCTTCTCGTAAGTTGACTCCGCTGGTTCATTGGTCCGTTCCGTGTCTCCCAGGTCGTCAATCCTGTCGCTGTGCGACTGCTTCTTCCGCGACATCTTCGTCGCGTCCATCCTGTCTTCCATGTCTCCTGTGTTAAGCCCTTTCTTCGCACCCCGTTCGTCTTCCCTCCCCCTCCCGTCCTTGTCGAGAGCGCACCTATTTACAAGGTACATAAGATCATGGACATGCGTTCTCGGGGACGGGGTCACCAATACCTAGTGGATTGGGAGGGTTACGGTCCTGAGGAGAGGAGTTGGGTTCCGTCTCGGGGCGTGCTGGACCGTTCACTCATCGATGATTTCCTCCGTTGCCGCCAGGATTCCTCCTCGAGTGCGCCAGGAGGCGCTCGGTGAGTGGGGGGTACTGTCATGTTTGTCATTTATTATCATGTCTTGTCCCTGTGCTCCCCATGCTATTCGTTTCCCTCTGCTGGTCTTATTTGGTTCTTTCCCTCCTTCTATCCCTCTCTCTCCCCCTCCCTCTCTCACTCTCTCGCTCTCTCTTCTCTCTATCGTTCCGTTCCTGCTCCCAGCTGTTCCTATTCCCCTAATCATCATTTAGTCTTCCCACACCTGTTCCCGATCCTTTCCCCTGATTAGAGTCCCTATTTATTCCTTTGTGATCCGTTCCTGTCCCGTCGGTTCCTTGTATTGTATTCACCATGCTGTGATTGCGTTTCGCCCTGTCCTGTCGTGTTTTTGCCGTGATTGTGTATCGCCCTGTCCTGTCGTGTTTTTGCCTTCATCAGATGCTGCGTGTGAGCAGGTGTCTCTGTCGACTACGGCCTGCGCCTACCCGAAGCGACCTGCAGTCTGTGGCCGCTTCTCCAGTTGTTTCCCTCTACAAGTCTAGAGGATTTCTGTTATTCCGTTTTGGACTTAAATAAACTCTGTTTCTGTTAAGTCGCTTTTGGGTCCTCTTTCACCTGCATGA